>NC_136493.1:47869721-47887221 GCF_053919585.1 Euprymna scolopes | reverse complement strand
AAAATTATTTATTACAAGAAATGGAAGTCCATAACAATTAAATGACCCGGATGTAAGCGTGAAACAGAAAATAACACACACGCTATCGTAATTATATATATATATAAATATATATATATATATATATATATATATATATATATATATGCGAAGCTCGCGATTTGTTTACAAACAAACGTTTGAGCCCTCTACGAGTAGCGGACCGATGTTTATTTAAATAATCGTTCGGACAGGTTAATTTCGGCCACCGATTCCGTAGACAAGGGGTAGGACTGCCGACTGTCATCACGACGGTTCTAGGTTCGATCCTCGGCTTGGGAGAGGTGTTAGTCTAGCGGCACTGATGAGTTGTGAAACAACGAAACAGGTCTGTATGTCGATGACTACAATATATTTTATAAAGCTCCCCTCTTTGGTAGAGCACTCTCGAAAATTATCTTACTCGCTACTTAATTTAGCTGAAATAATGCGAAGCTCGCGATTTGTTTACAAACAAACGTTTGAGCCCTCTACGGGTAGCGGACCGATGTTTATTTAAATAATCGTTCGGACAGGTTAATTTCGGCCACCGATTCCGTAGTCAAGGGGTAGGACTGCCGACTGTCATCACGACGGTTCTGGGTTCGATCCTCGGCTTGGGAGAGGTGTTAGTCTAGCGGCACTGATGAGTTGTGAAACAACGAAACAGGTCTGTATGTCGATGACTAAAATATATATATATATATATATATATATATATATATATATATATATATATATATATATATATATTCCATAAGCGATATATACAGTCCTGGGCAAAACCATAAGACCACTTAAGAAAGTAAGCGTTTACACATATTATCGAATTTTTAATCAAACAAATGGTTGAAACCATTACCAAAAGGGAAAATATGATGGGGAAAAATGAAATCTGCTTCATTTGAAACCTTAACTCTGATCTAATAATTATTAAAAAAAAAAAAAAAAAAAAAAAACATTTTCACCTGGTCAAAATGATAAGACCACTGATAATTTATCTAACAAAAGGCAATTATAAATTACTAAAAAGGGTCTCAGTATTTAGTATAGCCTCCATTATTACGAATTACTTCAAAAATTCTCTTCAGCATGCTAGCGACTAAGTTTATTATCTGTTGCGAAGGAATTTTATCCCATGTACTGAAAACTGAATCAGAAAGTTCCTTTATCGAATCATACTGGGTTCCATCCTTGAACACTTCTTTTGCCATCCATCCCCAAAGATTTTCAATGGGATTGAGGTCCGGAGAACATGCTGGCTGATCTAACAATTCTATATTATTTGAAGAAAAGTATTCTCGTGCTTGTCGAGAAGTGTGTATCGCAGCGTTGTCTTGCTGGAAAATCCAATTTCTTCCACACAGACGTGGACCTTCAGTCCTGATAGAAGCATTTTCAAGCATTGAAATGTACTTCAATGATGTTTGCCGGTCTTTCACTACTTGCAACTTTAGGATCCCAGCTGATGAGAAAGCACCCCAGATGATTAAAGACCCTCATCCACTATGCCGATTTGAAAAAGTCTCTTTGGGCAAATTTTTATCATGCCAATAGTGTTGAATTTCATCTGGACTATCTAGATGAAACATTTTCTCACAGGAGAAACTTATATTTTCCCACTTCTCTTCATTCCAAGTCTGGTATTTGGCGGCATATTTAAGTCGGTTCATTTTGTGCTGTTCAAGAAGACGTAATTTCTGCAGTTGCATTAAATGATTGAAACCCTTAATTGTCAGATGCCTTCTGGTGGTTTTAGGACTATATTCTCCTGCTGTTTGGCTTTTCAATCGACTTTAGCTCATACTGGATTTTTTTTAACTTCTGATGCGGCGATCCAGTGATGGGGTTATTTTTTTTTTTTTTTTGGTCGACCTGGACTCTTTTTGTGCCCATATTGATCTGGATTTCTTAAAAAATTTGTGATAACCGTTTTGCTAAGATTCACTTAGTTTGCAATGGCTCTATGGGAGAGTCCACCCCTATTAAGCTCAAAGATCCTTCCTCTCTCAAACTCTGATAATGGTTTCTCTTTTGCCATTTATGATTTAGTAAGATGTTTTTTATCCACTACCAAGTTGCTTTTAGTAACATAGAAAGCTTTTCGTGTTCATTTTTTTCAAAACTAGCCGATTTTATTAAAGTGGTCTTATCATTTTGACCAGATGAAAATGTTTGTTTTTTAAAAAATAATTATTAGATCAGGGTTAAGGTTTTGAATGAAGCAGATTTCATAATATTTTCCCTTTTGGTAATGGTTTCAGCCATTTGTTTGATTAAAAATTCGATAGTATGCGTAAACGCTTACTTTCTTAAGTGGTCTTATGATTTTGGTCAGGACTATATATATATATATATATATATATATATATATATATATATATATATATATATATAACAGTAGTTTGTAAATAACAGGCGTATTAATTTTTAGAGACAGAGACGGTGACACAAGTAAGAAATACATTTAAATGACATGGATTTATTAGCCTAATTTATATGAAAGAAAAAATTGATACAGTATAAAAATATTTTTGTTCAGGTGTTTTAAGGGAGGTGGTGTTTAAATAACACTGCTGGCGAGCCAAGATTTAATATACTGCTTACTTTTAAAATGCCCGAAAAAATGTTTCATGGTAAAGAACTGATACTCCCTTAAAGAACATTAGTACTACTTTTAGTCCATGCAAGTAAAACGATTCAGCGATGCAGAGAATAAATTGACTTATTGACGAAATTATTTTCTGACAAAAGTAACTTTTTATAGTTTGATATGTTTTAAAGAAAATTCTAAGACTATATATGTATATATATATATATATATATATATATATATATATATATATATATATATATATACATATATATATATGCTTCCTGTATGTGTCTGTGTGCCCGCTGATATAGAAATGGCGTGAGGTTAAAAGACAAATTACTAAAAAATATTTTAATTCTTTTTTTACCTTTATTTTTTTTTTTTTGTCGTATCTATCTTTTACGGAAGGTATTTTCAAACAAAGAATAAATGATTTTGCGTGTGTGTGGTGTGTGTGTTTATGTACGCGTGTGTGTATGCGTGTGTGTCTGTGTGTCCCCTGAGATAGAAAAATGGCGTCAACTTAAAAGATAACTTACTAAATAAATTATTTGTATTCTATTTTTCTTTCTTGACTTTTTTTGTCGCATCTATCTTTTGCAGAACGGATTTTTCAACCAGAGAATAATGAGTATAAATATATATATATATATATATATATATATAGATATAGATATAGATATATATATATATGGGGTTTGGGTGTGCTATATTACATATGTATTTTTACAATTTTCTTCTCTCGCGTTCCCTTTCATTACATAGACACGTGATAATACACCGAAAATCCGTCCCACACATCTTTTTTTATATTCTTAAAATATTTATTAAAAACCGAATACTTTTTCGGATAACTTCCTTTCTCTTTTTTCTTTTTTTATTCATCTTATCCAATATTTGATGAGCGCCATTTTTTTCCTTCTTTCGATAAAATATTGCTATTTTATCGGGATTACATAAGTTTGATAACTTTCTCCTCCTCCTCCTCCTCCTCCTCCTTCGGCGGCGCACTTCCCCCTTCTTTTCATCTCTTGATGATCGGTAGGAGTGCGTTATCAGCCTAACAAATACCATTGCGGAATATTGAGTTCAAATCAGAGTGATTCCAATGTGAGCTCTTGCGCTCTGATACTTCTTGAAAAGACATGAACTTTTCATTTTCCCGAGTCATGGATAAATGAGCAGCTTGTGTTCACTTAATCGTATACAGTCAAACGTTTGCAAATTCCTTCTGCTTCAATCCATGACTAGAAACGTTTTGCTTCGTTATAAAGGCGACAATTCAAACACAGCCTCATGCTAAAGCCGTTTATTTTAATCAACGTGAGGTCAGTAGAAAGTGGAATTTGAACTCTTGAATTCGTAACTTTTGCTTCCTTTATTTTGTCATCTGGTCATCAAGCGATGTTTCTGGAAAAAGGGAAATACGTTTTTATTTTCCGCGTCGGAATCTAATCTATAAACGACTATATGTCTGTCTGTCACTATGTCAGTTTCCAGATTTTTCAAATTCAATCTCCTCCGAAAGTCAAAGTTGAAGAGCGGCGCCAGGGGCCTCAAGTGATTGGGTTTTTTTACTAACCGTTCTTTTATGGATCTTTAGCCGGTTAAAATAGTGTTTAAGGGGTCAAAAATGGACCAAAATTTTTAAAAAGTCGTTAAATATTTCGTACATTCATCTTAGTTTATTTTTAATTTTTAATTTTTAATTAGTTTATATACATGTCACGTTGGTACGGTAGTAACATCACCAGCTTTGAAACAACAGTTTCAGTTTCGATTCTGGCTAATGGCACCTAAATATATATTTTTTATACTTTTGGAATCACGCCTTTATGTACGAAATCTGGACGAATCAAAATATCATATTTAAGCGTATTTTACGCCCGGGCAAAGCCTGGCACCCCTTCCCGTTATTCTATCATGAAGGGAAATTTGAACGGCCAAAACCCCATGTGGTAGTCACGAAATCCCGATTATTTCATAATCGTGACGAAGCTAGGACAACAAAATTGTTCTGCGAATAACACACAAGTCGTGATTCGAATAATCAAAATATTCTAATCTATATTCACTCATTCCATGTTCTATTTATTCTGGTATTATTTATTTATCTATTTATTCTGATATTATTTATTTATCTATTTATACTGATATTATTTATTTATCTATTTATTCTGATATTATTTATTTATCTATTTATACTGATATTATTTATTTATCTATTTATTCTGATATTATTTATATATCTATTTATACTGATATTATTTATTTATCTATTTATACTGATAATATTTATTTATCTATTTATTCTGATATTATTTATATATCTATTTATACTGATATTATTTATTTATCTATTTATTCTGATATTATTTATTTATCTACTTATTCTGATATTATATATTTATCTATTTATTCTGATATTATATATTTATCTATTTATTCTGATATTATTTATTTATCTATTTATTCTGATATTATTTATTTATCTATTTATTCTGATATTATTTATTTATCTATTTATACTGATATTATTTATTTATCTATTTATTCTGATATTATTTATTTATCTATTTATACTGATATTATTTATTTATCTATTTATTCTGATATTATTTATATATCTATTTATACTGATATTATTTATTTATCTATTTATTCTGATATTATTTATTTATCTACTTATTCTGATATTATATATTTATCTATTTATTCTGATATTATATATTTATCTATTTATTCTGATATTATTTATTTATCTATTTATTCTGATATTATTTATTTATCTATTTATTCTGATATTATTTATTTATCTATTTATACTGATATTATTTATTTATCTATTTATTCTGATATTATTTATTTATCTATTTATTCTGATATTATTTATTTATCTATTTATTATGATGTATTATGATATTATTTATTTATCTAGTTAATATGATTAATTATGATATTATTTATTTATCTATTTATTCTGATATTATTTATTTATCTATTTATACTGATATTATTTATTTATCTGTTTATTCTGATATTATATATTTATCTATTTATTCTGATATTATTTATTTACCTATTTATTCGGATATTATTTATTTATCTGTTTATTCTGATATAATTTATTTATCTATTAATTATGATATTATTTATTTATCAATTTATTCTGATATTATTTATTTATCTGTTTATACTGATATTATTTATTTATTTATTTATTCTGATATTATTTATTTATCTGTTTATTCTGATATAATTTATGTATCTATTTATTCTGATATTATTTATTTATCTATCTATTCTGATATTATTTATTCATCTATTTATTCGGATATTATTTATTTATCTGTTTATTCTGATATTATTTATTTATCTATTTATTCTGATATTATATATTTATCTATTTATTCTGATGTTATTTATTAATCAATTAATTTGGATATTATTTATTTATCAATTTATTCTGATATTATTTATTTATCTATTAATTTGGATATTATTTATTTATCTATTTTTTCTGATATTATTTATTTATCTGTTTATACTGATATTATTTATTTATCTATTTTTTCTGATATTATTCATTTATCTATTTATTATGATGTATTATGATGTTATTTATTTATCTAGTTATTATGATTTATTATGATATTATTTATTTATCTATTTATTATGATTTATTATGATATTATTTATTTATCTATTTATTATGATTTACTATGATATTATTCATTTATCTATTTATTTTGATGTATTATGATATTATTTATTTATCTATTTATTATGATGTATTATGATATTATTTATTTATCTATTTATTATGATGTATTATGATATTTTTTATTTATCTATTTATTATGATGTATTATGATATTATTTATTTATCCATTTATTATGATGTATTATGATATTATTTATTTATCTATTTATTATGATTTATTATGATATTATTTATTTATCTATTTATTATGATTTACTATGATATTATTTATTTATCTATTTATTATGATTTATTATTATATTATTTATTTATCTATTTATTATGATGTATTATGATATTATTTATTTATCTATTTATTATGATGTATTATGATATTTTTTATTTATCTATTTATTATGATGTATTATGATATTATTTATTTATCTATTTATTATGATTTATTATGATATTATTTATTTATCTATTTATTATGATGTATTATGATATTATTTATTTATCTATTTATTATGATGTATTATGATATTATTTATTTATCTATTTATTATGATTTATTATGATATTATTTATTTATCGATTTATTATGATTTATTATGATATTATTTATTTATCTATTTATTATGATTTATTATGATATTATTTATTTATCTATTTATTATGATTTACTATGATATTATTTATTTATCTATTTATTATGATTTATTATGATATTATTTATTCATCTATTTATTATGATTTATTATGATATTATGTATTTATCTATTTATTATGATTTATTATGATATTATTTATTTATCTATTTATTATGATGTATTATGATATTATTTATTTATCTATTTATTATGATTTATTATGATATTATTTATTCATCTATTTATTATGATTTATTATGATATTATTTATTTATCTATTTATTATGATGTATTATGATATTATTTATTTATCTATTTATTATGATGTATTATGATATTATTTATTTATCTATTTATTATGATTTATGTTGATAGTATTTATTTATCTATTTATTCTGACATAATTTATTTATCTATTTTTTCTTATATTACTTTCTTATCTATTTATACTGATATTATTTATTTATCTATTTATTCTGATATTATTTATTTACCAATTTATACGGATATTATTTTGTTATCTATTTATTCAGATTGTATTTGTTGATCTGTTTATACTGATATTATTTATTTATCTATTTATTCGGATATTATTTATTCATCTATTTATTCGGATATTATTTATTTATCTAGTTATTCTTATATTATTTATTTATCTATTTATTCAGATCTTATTTATTTATCCTTTTATTCAGATCTTCTTTATTTATCTATTTATATGGATATAATTTATTTATCTATTTATTTTGATATTATTTATTAATCTATTTATTATTATATGACTTATATATCTATTTTTCTGTTATTACTTATGTATCTATTTATACTGATATTATTTATCTATTCATTCGGATATTATTTATTTATCTATTTATTCTGATATTATTTATTTATCTATTTATTATGATATTATTTATATGTCTATTTATTCTGATATTATATATGTATCTGTTTATAGTGATATTATTTATTTATCTATTTATTCTGATATTATATCTTTATCTATTTAGTCGGATATTTATTTATCTATTTATTCTGATATTAATTATTTATCTGTTTATTCAGATATTATTTATGAATCTATTCTGATATTATTTATTAATCTGTTTATACTGATATTATTTACTTATCTATTTATGCTGATATTATTTATTTATCTATTTATTCTGATATTATTTATTTATCTGTTTATTCGGATATTATTTATTTATCTATTTTTTCGGATATTATTTATTTATCTTTTTATACTGATATTATTTATTTATCTATTTAACTGATATCATTTATATATCTATTTGTTCTGATATCATTTATTTATCTATTTATTCTGATATTATTTATTTATTTATTCATTTGTTATGATATTATTTATTTACCTATTTATCCTGATATTATTTATTTATCTATTTCTTCGGATATGATTTAATTATCCATTTATTCTGATATTATTTATTTATCTGTTTATGCTGATATTATTGAATTATCTATTTGTTGTGGTTGCAAGGTTGAACAATAATTAGTAAGGAAATACAATGAAGACGCAAACAACAAGATAACGCAATAATAAGTGTATTAAAGAAAAGATATATTTACAATATTTACAAATGACGGTGTCGAGTCAGAGAGTCTTGGTGGGAGGACATGTACGCTCTTCGGCGTCACTTCCGGTGGCATTTGAGTAAGACACACCAAGGCCAACTTAGGCTTGCCATTTATAGTGTTATGTTATTCGCATATGCAAATAAGTGGTAGCCACCACAACACCCCCCTCCCAAGATTTGAAGTCACACAGATTTCAATATCTTTTTCTTTTTGGGTTTACAATTAATTGTTCATTCACTTTTCTTTTCCTACCTGATCTTCGGGGTTCAGGTGCATTTTGAGGCGGTTCCAAATTAAAAGATTCGTATATGATATCTATGGTGTCCTCCTCTTCGACTGTTGTCGTATCATCATCTTGGATATGACGTTTTTTTATCTGATTTAGGTGCCTTTTATGTATATTCTGTGGACCTTTAATCATGTATGTACAATCACCAATGCGTTTATCCACTACTCCACATTCCCAGTAAGATGTGTTATTTCTGTAGCACTTAAAATATACTCGATCTCCCGAGTTATATTTCTTTCTTCTCGTGTGTGTAGTGTTTCGGATAATTGCCTGCCTTGGCAATAGTTTGTCAAACGCTGATTTTACCTTTCTGGCAAACATTAGATCAGCTGGTGATATGTTTGATGGTGTACTAGGATGTGGTGTAATCCTATATACTTGCAAGAATTGTTGCAAAGCTTTTTCTGTTGGTGTTCCAATGGATTTCTTTAATGCTCGTTTTAGCGTGTCCACGAACCTTTCCGCGAGACCGTTCGACCTTGGATGATATGGCGGAGTCGTGATGTGCTTCACTCGGAACGTGTCGCAAAATTCCTTAAACTCTGCGGATGTGAACTGCGTTCTGTTGTCAGTGACTAGTGTGTCTGGTACACCGAATCTTGCAAACAACTCGTGTAGGAACCCTATTGAGTTGTTCGTTGTTGGATTCCTGCAACGCATTACCTCCGGCCATTTTGTGAAACTATCCACTACAATTAAATAATAGTTTTCACCTACTGGACCAGCGAAGTCCATGTGGATTCTCGACCATGGTTGGTCGGTTTTCGGCCAAGGTTTGTGTACTATAGGTGGAGATTTTGCCGCTAACTGGCATCCTTTACATTTATCAATTGTTGTCGCTATGTCAGTGTCCATGTTACGCCAGTACACGTAGCTTCTCATTAACGACTTCATTCGATTTATCACCGGATGTCCTGTGTGGAAATCTCTTAACATCCTATTCTGCAATGTTTTCGGTATTACCACTCTCTCGCTGTACAGTAACACATCGTCACATATGGAGAAAACTTCCTGCACCTTTGTGTCCGTTATAATTTTCTCTTTTATGTCCTTTATATATTCGTCTTTCTCGGCTTCCCTTTTAATGTCCGACAAAGTTATGGGTTGTTCCTTAATGATGTTTGCTACCATATTTTTTACTTCAACATTTGTCCTAATTGCTGCAATGACTGATTCTTCCAGATTGTGTCTCTGTGGTATCAGTCTTGACAGTCCATCCGCATGGCAAATCTTTTTTGATGCTAGATGTTGTAGTTGGAAATCGTAATTAAGTAGTATTTACACCAGCGCAGCAATCTATTTGCGGTGTATACCGGCAATCCTTTTTTTTATCCATAGATCGTGACTAACGGTTTATGGTCGGTTTCAAGTATGAATTGTCTACCATATAAATATCGGTGAAATTTAGTCACGGCAAAGATTATGCTCAACGCTTCTTTTTCGATTTGTGAATATGCCCTTTCGGCTGGTATCAGCGTTCTCGAAGCGTGCGCTATTGGTTTTCTAGACCCATCCGGCATAATATGTTGAATGCATGCTCCTAAGCCGTAGGAGCTAGCGTCACTAGCGACGACTATTTTTAAGTTTGTGTCAAAGTGCGTTAAGAATAATTCGGATGTTAGTGCGCTCTTTATTTTGTCAAAAGCGGTTTGACATTCTTGCGTCCAGTTCCACGGTGTATCCTTTTTAAGCAGATTATTTAAGGGGGCTCGCAAGTTATGCATTCCTTCAATAAAAGATTGGTAATAATTTGCGAGTCCTAAGAAACTCTGCAAGGTTGTTACATTATCGGGTGCTGGCATATTTTTTATTGCCGCAGATCTGTCTGGGTCTGGACGTCGTCCATGTTTGTTTATTATGTGTCCAAGGTACTTAATCTCGCTCATACAAAAGTCACATTTACTTTCTTTTACTTTAAAGCCGAATTCTTGTATTCGAGTAAATACTTGTTTCAAATGTTCCTTATGTTCTTCTAGGGATTTGCTCCTGACAAAAATGTCGTCCAGGTATGCACATGCGCACTCAATACCACTTAGCATGGTGTCCATCGCTTGCTGAAAGATGGCAGGCGCTACTTTGATGCCAAAAGGCAATCGGTTGTATTTGTATAATCCCTTATGCGTATTGATGCATAGTATTTTTGAGCAATTCTCCTCGACCGGTATTTGCAAATACGCGTCGCTCAAGTCTATCTTGGAGAAGATATTACCCCCATTCAACTTCGTGAATATTTCCTCTGGGCTTGGTAGGGGGGTAATGGTGATCTTTTAATAGGGAGTTGACCCCGGTCGAAAAGTCTGCGCACACTCTAACTTCGTCATTCTTTTTCTTTACGTATACGGTGGGGGCTGCCCACTCGTTGTGTTCTATTTTTGATAGAATTCCCGTCTGTTCCAATCTATTTAATTCTTTATCAATATTTTCCAACCCAGCGAACGGAACATTTCGCTTTTTTCTAAAAATTGGGCTGGCGTTTTCTTTAAGTTCAAACGAGACCTTGAATTTATTGCAGCGACCTAAGTTAGTCGTGAATGCCTCAGGAAATAATTCTTTTAAATCGTCTTTTATATTTACTGTTGTTGGAGAAGAACATTCTAATTTTTTACAGAATGTATTGATTGGCTTATCCCATAGTCCGAATTTCTCAATTAAATCTATTCCAAACAGATTTTCACTATTTTTTAGTACGAATATTTTTAATTTCTTCGAAATCCCTTTCAATTTTATCGGGAGGACAACTTCTCCTTCAAATTTTATACCACCACCAGTTACCGTCCGGGCTGCTTTACTAGTTTTCATCATGGCCGGTTTTCCCAACTTTTTCCACGTATTAAGGTTTATTATAGAAACATCGGAGCGGGAGTCGAGTTGTAACTTTATTGATGGTTTAAATATTTCCACTTTTACGTATTTTCGCCGATCTTTGTCTAATTTTGTATTTGATTTTGTTTGCTGTACTCTCTTTCTGGTGTAATCTTTATATCTGCAGCAATCGCTTTTGTGTCCCACCTTCTTACAAATGTAGCATTTTTTCTTCTTATAAGGACAATCTGATTCCCAATGCTTTTCTGCACATCTCTTACAGTTATATCTAGGAAGAGGCTTGTTATATTCTGTACTATATTTATGGTTATTATCTTTGGAATATCCCGTTCCATTGCTTTTCTTTGTAAAGTTCTTGGTTGGTGCGTATGGTTTTCTAACTTTTCTTACATATGCCTCTCCGGATTCTTCTATATTTTTTAATCCTTTTTTAGTGTAATGGCCCTTTCACAGTCCTCTGCTAGTTTCTGGAGGGTTAAATCTTGCTCAGATTCCAGCTTAGACAACACTCGTCTGCGTATTTCTGCATTTTTCGTGGAAACTAACTCTTGAGCGAAAATTAGACATTTAAAATCTTCTACCGTTAGTTCTGCAAGCTTAAAATTATCGCAGTTTTTATTGACAACTGATGCGTATGTCAAATAATCTTGGTTGTCCATCTTTCTTAGATTCATGCACAGCCATCTTTTATGAAAAAGAGATATATTTGGATTAAATAATTCTTTTAGTAATTTTACAGCTTCCATGAACTCTAATTCCGCAGTTTTTTTTAGGTAATATGTAATCTACGAATTTGCGGTGTTCTGATGTACCCAATTTTCTGAGTAAGAGGCTCACTTTCTGACTATTTGGCCAATTTTTACAGTCCAATTGAAAAACATCCTCGTATCTTGTGTAGTATGCTTCAAAATTCTTCTCTTCCTCAGGCACATAATGAAATGTGTCCATGCTATTAAAAATAGTTGTATGGGAGAAATTAACACTATCGACATTTTCTCGATTACTCTTTAGTAGTTCCAGTGTTTTAGCAAAACGTTCATCTTGTCTTTCTTCATATTCCAATTGTAGTTTCTTATGCCTTTCTTCCTGTTCCAATTGCAGTTTTTTCTGCTTTAATTGTGCCATTTTCTGCTTTTCTTCTTGTTCCTGCTGCCATTTCAATAATCTGTCCTCTCTCTTTTCCTCGCGGTCAGCCTGTGCCTGTATTTGTGTTTGCAAAAGCTCGTTTAGTGTAGCTTGTCTGCGTTCATCCCGCTCAGCCTGTGCTTGTAAAAATTGCATGAACATTTTTGATAAGTCTTCCATGTTTTTTTTTTGTTTTTTTTAGTGTGTAGTTAAAAAAAAATATTGTACCATGTACAATATACACCAGTTTGGGTTTAAACAAAAAAGCAAATTGCTGTAAGCTCCTGTTTCCAATAATAATATCGCTGCTTGCAATAATATATTCTTTTTGCGAGTCACGCTGCAAAAAAAAATAAAACAGGTTTATCTGGAATCACGAAATGGAATTGACTTTCCGTTTTTAGGCACTTACTAATAAGTAACTCTTTCCACAAAATAAAAGTTTGTTTGTTTTTTTTTTAATCGAGTCACAATTGAATAAATGTATGCAGTACATTTAGTTCTTTGAGTTTTTTCCTAGTATTTTAGTAATTAAATTACCTCTTAAATTGAGATTACCTTTTTTTCCCGTGACGTTTTACTGTATTATCCGTTATTCAGTGACAACTTCAAGAAAAAAAATCCTTTCCTTGAATTTTAGTTTTAGCTGTGGTATTTCCTTTTAGTACCGACGTCAACCAAAACATTAATTAAAAAGTCCTTTAGTTGTTGTTTTGTTTACGGAGAACAGTAATTAGAATCCACTGGTGAACTTTTTTCGTAGGTTACTTCCTTGCTTTTCGTAATACGGGTCTGGCCTGTCGTTTTTGCGACAGAACAAAGTTCGCTTTTCGTTTGCAAGTTGGTCCTTTAGTAAGATTTGTCGTGTAGCGACAAAACAAAAATTCACTTTTACATTCGTTTGCAAGTCGGATTCCCAGAAAACGGCGTAAATTGTCGCTTTTGCAACGTTAGAGTTTGTTTTTTTTCACTTGAGTTGAAACTTCTCTTTAGCGTAAAATCCGTTTGCTCGTCAACACTTTGCCTTCCTTAAAAAAATGGTCAACCTTTGCGTTGTACTTTTTTTTTTAAATAGTTCTTCGTCAAACTGTTATATTTGACGCTTCATATCTTGTCGCCAACTGTTGAACAATAATTAGTAAGGAAATACAATGAAGACGCAAACAACAAGATAACGCAATAATAAGTGTATTAAAGAAAAGGTATATTTACAATATGTACAAATGACGGTGTCGAGTCAGAGAGTCTTGGTGGGAGGACATGTACGCTCTTCGGCGTCACTTCCGGTGGCATTTGAGTAAGACACACCAAGGCCAACTTAGGCTTGCCATTTATAGTGTTATGTTATTCGCATATGCAAATAAGTGGTTGCCACCACAACACTATTTATTCTGATATTATTTATTCATCTGATTATTCTGATATTATGTATTTATGTATTTATACAGCTATTAATTTATTTATTTATACTGATATTTATTTATGTATTTATTCTGATATTATTATCTATTTATCTATTTATTCTGATATAATTTATTTATCTATTTATTCGGATATTATTTATTTATCTATTTATTCGGATATTATTTATTTATCTATTTATTCTGATATTATTTATTTATCTATTTATTCTGATATTATTTATTTATCTATTTTTACGGATATTATTTATTTATCTGTTTATCATGATATTATTTATATATCTATTTATTCTGACATTATATATTTCTCTATTTATACTGATATTATTTATTTATCTATTTTTTCTGATATAATTTATTTATCAATTTATTCTGATATTATTTATGAATCTATTTATTCGGATATTATTTATTTATCTATTTAATCTGATATTATTTATGTATCTATTTAGTCGGATATTATTTATTCATCTATTTATTCTGATATAATTTATTTATGTTTATTCTGGTAATATTTATTAATCTATTTATTCTGATATTATTTACTTATCTGTTTATACTGATATCATTTATTTATCTATTTATTCGGATATTATTTATTTATCTATTGATTCTGATATTATTTATGTATCTATTTATTCGGATATTATTTATTTATCTGTTTATACTGATATTATTTATTTATCTATTTTTCTGATATTATTTATTTATCTATTTATTATAGTTTATTACGATATTATTTATTTATCGATTTGTTATGATTTTTTATGATATTATTTATATAACTATTTATTATGATTTATTGTGATATTTTTTATTTATCGATTTTTTCTGATATTACTTATTTATCTATTTATACTGCTATTTTTTATTTATCTATTTCTCCTGATATTATTTATTTATCTATTTATTATGGTATTATTTATATATATATATATATATATATATATATATATATATATATATATACTTATTCTGATATTGTTTATTTATCTATTATAATGATATTATTTATTTATCTATTTATTTATCTATTTATTTATCTATTTATTCGGATATTATTTATTTATCTATTATTTTAATATTATTTATTTATCTATTTATTATGATTTATTATGATATTATTAATTTATCTAGTTATTATGATTTATTATGATATTATGTGTTATCTGTTTCATCTGATATGATTTATTTATCTATTTATTTATCTATTTATTTATCTATTTATTCGGATATTATTTATTTATCTATTATTTTAATATTATTTATTTATCTATTTATTATGATTTATTATGATATTATTAATTTATCTAGTTATTATGATTTATTATGATATTATGTGTTATCTGTTTCATCTGATATGATTTATTTATCTATTTTTCTCATAGTACATATTATCCATTTATACTGATATTATTTATTAATCTATTCATTCTGATATTATTTATTCATCTATTTATTTTGATATTTATATATCTATTTATTCTCATATTATTTATTTATCTATTATACTGATATCATTTATTTATCTATTAATACTGATAATATTTATTTAACTATTTATTTGGATATTATTTATTTATCTATTTATTTGGATATTATTTATTTATCTATTTATTCTAATATTATTTATTTATCCCCGATTCAGACACAATTATCGATTCTAATCTAAATTCCTGATTCCGATATAATTACCGACTTTGTTCTAAATTCCCGATTCTGGTTAAATTGCTTATTCTGTCATAAAATTCCCGAGTCCAAAACACATACCATTATAGTTCTAAATTACACATTCTGCTACAATTACCGATATTGTTCTAAATTCCGATTCCGATACAATTTTTTGGGGCCCGTGGCGCAGTTGATAGAGACATTGAATGTCTACAGTTCCAGATGATGATTGTCTAAGGATAGCGGTTTCAATCCTACCCAAAGCTGGGCAGAGGCTTACTTGGAAAATACGTGGTGAGACAATCACAACTACGGATGGCGGTGATTGCTGAGAATGCAGTTAGGAGATTCAAAGTTCCTATCCGTCGCGGTTACCACCTGACAAAGACCAGAGAAGTAGTTATCCAAAACGTCGTAAAACTGCAACTAAAAAAGATGAAAATAATAGTCCGCAATGAATAAATTAATACAATTACAGATGTTGTTCTAAATTCCCGATTCCTTCACATTTACCAGTGTTGTTCTTAATTCCCGATTCCGATATAATTACAGATGTTGTGCTACATTCCCAATTCCGATACAATTACAGATGTTGTTCCAAATTCCCAATTCCGATACAATTACAGATGTTGTTCTAAATGTCCAATTCCGATACAATTGCAGATGTTGTTTTAAATTCCCAATTCCGATAAATTACTGATTTTGTTCTAAATTCCCGATTCCGATATAATTACAGATGTTGTTCTACATTCCCAATTCCGATACAATTACAGATGTTGTTGTAAATTCCGAATTTCGATACAATTACTGTTATTGTTCTAAATTCCCGATTCCGATATAATTACAGATGTGCGAAATTCCCAATTCTAATACAATTACTGATTTTGTTCTAAATTCCCGATTTCGATACAATTACAGATGTTGTTCTAAATTCCCAATTCCGATATAAATTACAGATGTGCTAAATTCCCAATTCCGATATAATTACAGACGTTGTTCTTAATTCCCAATTCCGATACAATTACTGATTTTGTTCTAAATTCCCGATTCCGATACAATTGCTGATATTATTCTTAATTCCCGATTCCGATACAATTACGGATGTTGTTCTAAATTCTCGATTCCGATACAGTTACAGATAGTGTTCTAAATTTTCGATTCTGATACAAGTACAGATATTGTTCTAAATTCCCAATTCCGTTACAATTACAGATGTTGTTCTAAATTCCCAATTCCGTTACAATTACAAATGTTGTTCTAAATTCTCGATTCCGATACAGTTACAGATGTTCTTCTAAATTCCCTATTCCTTCACAATTACAGATGTCGTTCTAAATTCCAGAATCCGATAAAATTGTAGATTCCGATACAATTACAGATAGTGTTCTAAATTCCCCATTCCGATACAGTTACAGATATTGTTCTAAATTCCCGATTCCTTCACAATTACAGGTGTTGTTCTAAATTCCCGACTCCGATACAATTACAGATATTTTTCTACATTCCCGATTCCGTTACAACTACAGGTGGTGTTCTTAATTCCTGATTACGATACAGTTACAGAATTTGTTCTAAATTCCCGATTCCGATACAGGTGCAGAT
>NC_136493.1:47787221-47864721 GCF_053919585.1 Euprymna scolopes | reverse complement strand
TTTATACATTTCCATTCATATATATATATATAATTCCCTCTAAAAATACTATATATATATATATATATATATCCGAAATTTTAATTTGTATTTTATATGTTGTTATTACTTTATATAAATTGATTTGAACTCCAGTGCGGGCCCATAGAGTTTTGGGTGGGGTTGGGGTGAGACCTATTCACCAACCCTGTTCGTAATATAATATTGATCAAACCGACAAGAAAAATTTATGTATGCACAAACACACACACACACACACACACTCACACTCACACACACTGGCAAAACAACAACAAACAACAACAAAATACTCACAGAAGTGTATCATAATCTTTGCGGACAAAACACCATCTAATTCTTGCTCTGATGCTGCATTTATATGCCTACCTGAAATAAGAATATGTCAATATAAAAAAAAACCGACTTTTTTTAACGCAAGTTTACAATCTTTCAACCCTCCCACATATAATCATAATAATAAAATCTATTTTAAAAGATCTAATATCGTTCGTAATATCAATTGAAAGAATATACGTGTATAAGTATTGGAATGAAAAAATTATATATATATATATATATATATATATGTGTGTGTGTGTGTGTGTGTGTGTGTGTGTGTGTGTGTGTATGCGTGGATGTGTGTGTGTTTGTGTGTGTGTGTGCAACCAAAAACTGGAGGCTTATGAGAAGGAATTCATTTATATTTATTATACGCCTTTAAAAGATGAAATAAGTTGCATATCAATATTATATATATATTTTTTTTTAAGTAACGCAATCTTTGATATATATTTTTTATGTGGAGAGGGGGGTAGAATCAGAGTGATTTTTAGTAGACTCAATCTCGGGCAGGCTTTTGAATTATGCGTGCGACACTAATCTATAACGGCTTTCGAGAGACACTCTAGTCTTCGCACCTGAAATTAGTTGGCCACTCCAACATCGGAACACTTTTCAATTTGTAGGAATCTCTAGTAGACAATCTGATAGACGCAATCTATGAACTTATTTTTGGCAATTGCCGGAAATTCCTGCAGTTTGTGAAAGAAACGTATTTAACAATATAATAACAACTATCAAAATATGCAGGTGATGTTAAAAAGTGACGTTAATATGCAAAGAAGCGTTTTTTTTTTGGGGGGGGGGGTTCTTTCCATTTTTTGGGTTTGCTGAGAATTCGTTTTTAATTTACGTGGTTATTTGTCAAAGGAACGAATAAAATTGGTGCTGACGGACCAGGAAAACGAAATAACAGGAACCAAACTTGCGGCAAACACGTCGGCAGTTAATTAAACTAGAAAACTTTTAGCGCCAACGAAGCTAAACCAACGAAACCAATCAAGGACAAATGTCTGCTGTATCACATAAGTTGTTTTACGTTGTTTCTGAAAGTTTTTGAGATGAGGTTTGATAATTTATATATCATTTGGATTATTCGGACTACTGTTCTCATCTTGAATTTTATTAGCACCACGTTTCGACCGATATAACTTCCGACCCTCTCCAGGCGTATCTTTTCGAACTCGGGAATCTTTCTTTCACTCTCTGGAATCTGCATCGAATTCCGAACGAAACCCTTTGTTTAATCCAAGGGGGAAGCATGC
This sequence comes from Euprymna scolopes, assembly GCF_053919585.1. Lineage (NCBI taxonomy): Eukaryota > Metazoa > Mollusca > Cephalopoda > Sepiida > Sepiolidae > Euprymna > Euprymna scolopes. The sequence goes on along the minus strand of NC_136493.1, from coordinate 47,863,117 downwards.
TCTCGTTCCGTCAGCCATGACCGCGTAAAAGTTTTAAGTAATTCAAAGTTGTATTTTCCGTATCGCTCGCACTAAACATCGGACCTTCAACCTCCAGAATAGTGTCTCTACAACTAAATATACCTAGCACTTTATCCGTTACGCCACTAGTCATTGCGGATAAAGTACTTTATCCTAAATTCCCTAAAAAATGTGAATATTATTTTAGATAAACATCGGTCTTTACTTGCCGATTTCAGCTATGGCAGTCAAGATGAAGTGGATATTTTCTATCTTATCGTAAGATTTTTTATTCTTCTTTGAATATTCGTTCTTAGCTAAAATAAAGATCCACGTCATCCTCAATCGCGGAATATCAAAACAAAATCACATTAATATGGGTGTGGACCAGGGGGGTTGTATTTGGACGTTTATTTTTCTGGAAGTTTACAAACAACTCCCATGATGAAATCGCATTCGAGATGGGCATATTGATGACTCGTTCTATTATTTACATGCAGGTATATCGAACGCTTGTATATCGAAGGCACTGGCCGAATCTTTAGAAGATGACCTCCAATCTTTAGTAAAATGACACCAAAAAGCTAACTTTCTTTCCCCTTTTATCTGTTTTTTTTTTTCTCATCGGGGATCGCACAGCGGTCGGCTTCAAGAGTTGATAGTTCTGCAGAGATGATCTTAAGATGGCCTGCTTTGAGCTCAGGCCTTTCACATGTTGCTGATGCATTTATTCAGATTTGCTTTTAAATATCTTTTGGCGTCGCAGACGGTGTTTTACTTATTGAAGCTTACTATAGAACATTTGTTCCGGTAGTTGAGAGAAATGCATCCCCCGAAAGAAAGCATCGCACCAATTGAGAGCAAGATGAGAGAACGGTAGCATACCTACACAAATATCTCTATCAAAGCGGCCTTCACTTGGACCAAGCCTATGATCGTGTCAAGTCGGGATAAAAATGGTTATATGGATCGAAGTCTTCCTTGCTGGCTATCCTTTAGTGTTAAAGTCAATAGCTGTATGTTTCTAATGCTTGCGAGTTGACGTAGTCGAAGGGCTTGAGCGTTGTGGTCGATACCTTCTTTGTTCTCACTGCTCAATATATTCAAGCGGCATTCAGGATAAAGATTAATAATTTTAAATTATGAATCAGTTTCAAAAGGAGAAACAAACCAAAGTCAAATTGAGTGTACGATCGTTTCGGAAACGATAGTCATTTTATTTATATTGACAAATAATATTGGCAATAATTGACAATGAATTATTTTTTAATATTGTCTCCTCATCAACAATAGTAGAGTGGGGATGGGGTAAGACACCAAAATAAACTAACATTTTTGTAATGAGTAAGGTGGATGAACCTTTATGGTGTAGGTGATGTCAATAATTGTTTTTAATTTTGCCACTATATATATAAGCATGTTGTTTTCTTTGTTTTCTGGACACATATTTATATAATTAGCTGGGATACCCGGCGTTGCCCGGGTGTGTAGCAGTGGTGTAGTAAGGATTTTGAACAAGGGCGAGGCATAAAAAAAGAGAGAAAGAAGAAGCGAACGGAAAAAAAATCACATAAACGTTAAAACTTTCAACAACAAAAAAATATTTTATAAAAAAAAAAAAAAATCCAACGTTTCCTGGGTGTATTGGGTAAAAAAAAAATCAAAACAACCGGGTGAAGAGAGGCATTTAATAATAATAAAAAAATAAAGTTGTAGAAGACAGGCAGGTTCGAACCCGCAACGCGAATACAAAACATGACGTCTTAGTCGATGTCTCTATCGCGCGACAGATAATTAAGAGCATCGAAATTAAGCATACTCAATCGAAAAGAAAAGATGACTTAAAAAATGACGACGCAAAATCCGACCCTCCTTGTAAAAACCGGCTTAGTTTAGGGCGAAGAAGTTAATGTTTTATTGGTCAATTTTCGATATTTTCTTGAAAAAGATGTCTGCCACAATAGAAAAATGTTCAACAAAATGCTTAACTGGCAAATTATTTTACAGAAAACTATTAATATTAAAATTTAAAAAGGAAGATACTAGAATTAAAAAGAAATAATATTTTATTTACATTTAATCAGATGTGCCTAATAAATGTAATAATTAAAAATGTAATTGATGGTCCGTCAAGTCTGTCGAAAGTTTTTGGCATACATACATACATACAAATAAACATACATACATACATACATACATACATACATACATACAAATAAACATACACACATACATACATACAAATAAACATAGATACATACATACATACAAATAAACATACAAACAACGATTTGAGATGTATATTATAGATTAGCCTGGGTGCCCTATGTTGCCCGGGTGCTTGGCAAAATAAAAAAGACGAAAAAAGTGGTAGTAGACAGGCAGGCTCGAATCCGTACCGCGAAGGAGGAAAAGAATGTGAAAAAACTGTGACGTCTTTGCTGTTGCGTCCATCGCCAAAACGGTAGTAGCGAAGGTTTAAATTAAGGCTAGTCAATCGAAAAGAGGAGATGACTTTCGAAAATATTAGCGAAAAAAGCGACCCGTCCCTGGAGAAAAGTACCCAGTTGGGGGTGAAGGAATTAATGTTTTTAGCCGATTTTTTTTTATGTTTGTCGTCCGAAGGGTCGAGCTTCAAAATGATCCCGATCGTGTGAAAATCCGTCGCTTTGTCGAAAGTTTTAGGCAGATATACAAACATACAAACATACATATAATACATACATACATTTAAACAGCGGGTGAGATTTACATTATTGATGTAGTAATGAGCATGGGGTCTGTGGTAAGTAATAAGAGTATATCTAAATACAAGAACAGGTTTTAAGGATCTAAAATTCTATACTAGAATGGTCCGAACACACACGTGACGTAGTGAATAAAGTACTAGGTGAAATTCAGTTGTAAGCGACACTCTTCGGGGGGGGGTGAAGGTTCATCGTCTGCACTGATGCAAATGATGAAAAAGAATCTAATTGCGAATTCCTTAAGATTTCTAAACGGTCATGGATGTCGGAAATCGAGTACGCTAACACCGTGGATTAAATGAACGATGTTAAAATGTTTTTGATTTATAATGAGGGCATATATTTAAATGTTGCCATATCAGCATTATGTGGCACAAGGCCGTAAAGTGGGAACCCCGCAGGCTCCCCTAAAGAAGGGGCACTCCTGCAATTGTAAAAATTGCCTGAGTGACCCCGTCGGCATTCCCCGGCCGGGGCGCCTCAGGCAGCAAGCAATAAACTTGCTCCACCGGAAAGCCCGGTGGCAAGGCCTGCGAGGGTGGACCTCCTAGATATTACCCAGGCGGCGTACCTCAGTCCAACAGGTGCTGGTCCGGTTTCCGGCCCCTCACCTGCTGAGCTGAGTGTCAAGTGACGAGTCCTTGACGTGTACTACCCTGTCTCCCTGCAGCCGGAGCCGCGAGGAGACACATTCCATCACAATGATTCCAATGATTTCGACGATCTTACTTATAACTTACAATTAGAACAATCAACCAATGAGAAGCCTCCAACCTTATTATAAAAATATCGAATTTCGGATTGAATTCAGTTCGCTGTCACCTTCCATCTTGAAACGACTGAATCGTTACTGCACTGATTCTTCACCGGTCTACATTAGTCGAAACATTGTACAAATAACGCCTGATATAAGAACAGTAGTCGGGATAATGCAAATAATGACTATGCTAAATACCCATTTCAAAAACTCAGAAGTATGAATGTGTGAATCTTTACAGTGAACATGTGTAATTTCGCATGAAACTGTCCAACCAGATGACTTTATATCTTAGATGATTAGATGCTTGTCAAGTATTTTGTCATCGCGTTTTAGTCAGAGTTTTTTCTACAGTCGTCCTCTCCATAGTTGAATCTGTTTTTTGCTTTAAAGACATTCTTAGGATCTTAGTAACTTGAAGCTATTGTAAGTCTTTACAGATGTAGTGAAGAAGGGCATTCGTCTCATTATTCTGTGTTTTTTGTGGGGTGCGTATTTCTTTGGACTGTGTACAAGGTGAAAGTAATTGGACACGTATTCTGTGAGATGATAAATGTATATTTTCTTCTTCCTCTTCGCCCCCCCCCCTTCTTCGGAGTCTTCTTCTTGGTCGTCACATCCTTCCTCCTCTCCTTCTTCTTCTTTTCATTATTATTATTATTATTATTATTAGTAGTAGTAGTAGTAGTAGTAGTAGTAGAAGTAGTAGTAGTAGTAGTAGTTGCCCCTTTCTTTGTTTAATTCTCTTCTTTCTCCTCCTCCTTTTTCCTCCTCCTCATTCTTTTTCTTTTCTTCTTCCCTTTCTTTATTGCATTCTTCTCTTTCTTTTCCTCCTCCTCCTCTTCCTTATTTTTATTCTTCTTATTCTTCCTATTCTTACTCTGTGTCTTTGTTGTCTTTTTTTTTTTTGCTCCTCGTCCTCTTCTCTTACTCCTTCGATTCATCCTTATTTACTTTCCTCTTCTCTTGATTCTTCTTCCTTACTTTCTCATTCGCCTTCTTCTTCTTCTTCTTCGTTTCCATCGAACCTCCTCTCTTTTCCCTCTTACCCCCTCCCTTTCTTTCTCTCCCTCCGTCTCCTTTTTTCTCCTACTCTTTTTCAAGTTGAATATCACACAATAAAACCATAAAATAAATATAAACCTCAATACCACCAACACCAGGTGTAGGTGTGGGTATAGGGGGGGTCGTCATTACTGAATTCTTTCAATTAAACTCGCCGCACAATTTAATGAAATACTTATTACGGAATTTCAAGCAGTTTCCTTCATGAACTTCGGTCGATGTTTCCTCGATTGTCTAGTCAGACAAACCTACACATACCGACAAAAACCACACAAATAAGCTTAAAAGATTAAGTCTTATCTTTCCGCAGTATTCGAAATAATAGTACGAGGTTCTTCACGGCGTAGCAAATCCTACCTGTAAAACGTCTGTAAGTATCACTAAACTAATGCACGACGATGGAAAAATATATTAAGTTGGTGCAAAAATAATTTTGTTTTTGACGTTCAACTATATATATGTATATATATATATATATATATATATATATATATATATATATATATATAATGTCGTTTATATATATATATATATATATATATTATATATATATATATAGTTGAACGTCAAAAACAACATTATTTTTGCACCAACCTAATATTTCTCCAGTAATCACAGCAATCTATATATTAATACGATAGCGTGTGTTATTTTCTGTGTCACGCTTATATCCGGGTCGTTTAATTGTTATGTACTCCTATTTCTTGTTATAAATAATTTTACCAAGAATTATTCATAAGTTTTGGTTTCGGCTTATGTTATGGCTGAAGGAACTCAAGTTATATATATAATTATATATACATACATATATATATATATGTATATATATATATATATATATATATATATATATATATATAAGTAAATGTATATATATTCATATGACTTGAGAGCATTAGCTTAAATCGAAATCGAAATAAAAAATTTATGAAATATATATATATATATATATATATATATATATATATATTTCATAAATTTTTTATTTCGATTTCGATTCAAGCTAATGCTCTCAAGTCATATGAATATATATACATTTACTTTTGAAATGGCAATTTTATAATATATAAAAATCGATAGAACATTAACTCTGTAATAATATATATGAAATCTGCAAGAATTAAAATATCATATTTAAGCGTACTTTACGACCGGGCTTTGCCGGGCGTTCGTGCCAGCTTAGATAAATACTTTTACAGTTTTAATAAAAAAGCTACTATAATATCAGAGCGTCTTCATTTACACTGAATATCTACAGATGAATGTGTCCCTTGTGGAATTTCCACAGGTCCCGCTAGTATTTAAATAAAATGATAGTATTATGATAGCAATTTAATTTTCTGTAAATAAATGATTATCATTCCTGACAACCTTAAGCAAAACAACCACATCGTTGACATTTTATAATGGAGTGGGGAACTTCTTTCCGAATTCAGTTCAGGTAGTGAGTTAGGCCTGGTTATGTCACGTAGTATTGGCCTTTCCGTTTCATCTAAGCACATGAAATGTTTTTTATTCCAACACTGGAAAACGCATATGTTTTACTCGCAAACGACGGACGGGATGGAAGAATATCTGCACACAGACACACACGCTATCTTTCTCACACACAGAGACACACGCGCGCGCACACACACAAATAAATAAAATAATATAAATATTGTAAGAGGTCTGTGCGGATCGATAATGAGAAATAAGTCTGCTGGGAGGTTAAATAAAAAAAAATATTTATAAAAAGAAAAAATTCTTTGAATAAAGCCCTGATAAGGGCGAAACCTGCTTCATGCCTTTAAAAGTAAATAAAGATCTATGTTAAAGAAAAAACAAACTTATACGGTTTGGCTTTTTTTAAGAATACAAGAACCAAAGTTTGCCTAGCTGGGCAAACTTGGGTCCTTGTACCGGAAAAATATCCGGTAAATAAAACGTTGTTTAGTAAATCGTTATTTTTTTTTTTTATTTATTTATTTATTTTTTTTTTTGCATTTCCATACACCAAACATGGATATAAATATCACTAAAACATCCGCTGGGTCATAAGCTTCATTTCGGTACTTTACTTGCATGGGTGGGTTGCCGGTAGGCTGAGATAAACCGCGTCACACATACACACACACACACACACATACACACACACACACACACACACACACACACACCGTAAATCGATTTTACTTAGTGAGATAATAACTTCCGGTGAATACCGGAAAAATATCCAATAAATAAAACGTTGTTTAGTAAATCGTTATTTTTTGTAATTTTTGCATTTTCTTTTTTTTTTTTTTTTGCATTTCTATACACCAAACATGGGTATAAATATCACTAAAAGATCCGCTGAGTCATAGGCTTCATTTTGGTACCTTACTTGCCTGGGTGGATTGCCTGTAGGCTGAGATAAACCACGTCACACACACAGACATGAGAAAATTTATAATAGGAAGATTTAATATTCATTCATAACTATATTTTTTAAAAAGCGCTACCTTATTTTTATAACATTGTTACGCGAGTCACGTGTTGCGCTTGAAAAGACTTCAAAACTGTCCGTTTAACATCTCAGCGGACTTATAACCCAAAGAAAATTTTATATGTCTAAGAAAAAAACAGTAATTTATAAAAATGGGCGAAAGCTAACTTTGTCTTTAAAAGTAAATAAACAACTCTTAAAAAACTTATATCGTTAAGTTTTTTTATATATTTAATGTTTATTCACAAAGATATTTTTTAAAAAGTGCTACGTGATTTCTTGTATTATTTTATTTATTCGTAAGCTCTATACACGCTATATTTGTTCTTAGTTTATATTAATATACATATATATATGAGTTCGAGAATCTTACTTATAACCACTAATAGCAATGGCCAAAGATTCATTAACTGAAAGTACTTCTTTTAAACTCCTCGGTCTAACGTTCACAGGAAACATGAGTTGGAACAATTACATTGAGAGCATTGCCAGGACCGCTGCGAGAAAGGTAGGCTCTCTCTACCGTGCTATAAAGCTACTAACGCCCGAAAATATCCTGTATCTCTATAAGGCCACCATTCGTCCATGTATGGAGTATTGTTGTCATATTTGGGATGGTGAATCTGCTACTTATCTCTCACTCCTAGACAAGGTCCAAAAGAGAGTCTCCAACCTTATAGGTCCTGAACTGTCATCTAAGCTTCAGCCTCTGTACCACCAACGAAATGTTGCATCCCTCTGCCTGTTCTACAAATATTTTAATGGTGAATGCTCTGACGGACTGCAAGCACTTGTACCCCCACGACGTAAATATCCTCGCCAAACCCGACAAGCAGCTAAATCCCACCCCTACACAGTAGAGATCCCTAGATGTAAGAGAGCTTTCTACACCCTGCTTCCCCAACTTTACTGACATGCAGAAGTTCAAGTATAACGTGAGCCGAGATCTTGCTGCCCAACTCCCTACATAGTATCCCAGTAGCTCATGTCCCTGATAGTACACCCATACACCAAAGTGGCAATGTGCCTTGTTTGGGGTGAAAATGTAATATATATATATATATATATATATATATATATATATATATATATATATATATATATAGTAATTAAAGTAATTACTAACTAATTAAGTAATTAAAGTAATTACTAACTAGCTCTACCTACGTATTGAGCACTTTTGAAGTAAATACTTAAAGTTTACGCATAAATCTATACTTTCGTATATTAATTTTATGTGAGTAAATTAAGTAGTTATATATATATATATATAAAGCTGAATGTGTGTGTGTGCGTGTGCGTGTGCGTGTGTGTGTGTGTGTGTGTGGTAACGAATAGACTCCTATATTGTTGACTACTTTTAAAAACTGATAGCATATAATGATAGAAGATGTATCGAGACACAGGAATGGGTATGTTTCAACTGGCAGAACGGTGGTTCATTGAAATTGTGGGGTCTTCATTCGCGCCTGGTCCACAAAGTATGGAAATAAAAAATGTAAAAATTAAAAAAAAAAACGTTCACGAGTGTTTTTGATATAGATGTACATAAGAATAATTTCATCAGTATGTTTTAACTTAAATGGGGATGGTATAATAAAATTGTGGGGTCTGCGTTCGCGCCTGACCTCCATAGAATAGAAATAGGCACAACCTTTAATACAGACTTTTCATATCTATCTGCGTAAGTATACTTTGATAATTATGTTTCAGTTTGAAGAAATATGGTATAATAAAATTATGGGGTGTTCGTTCGCACCTGACCTCCATAGAATGGAAATATGTCACAAAGTTTAACAAGGTTTTTTAATATAGATCCACAGAATATTGTGATAAGTGTTTCAATGTGAACAGGTATGGTATGAGGTTTGTCTATTTTATTTTTACTTTCCTCATATTTTGCTTTGGTTTTGATACACCTAAATTCAACCCAAATTTACAACCCTTCCTTTTCATTACCTATCATACTTTAATAAATCAGAGTCCATTTTCTGTAGGCTATTTTTGAACCCAGCAAATGACGGGTAATTTTGCTAGTATATATATATATATATATATATATATATATATATATATATATATATATACATATATATATATATATATATATATATATTAATCTTTAGTATGAAGTGGGTATTATATAGATCTATCTATATATCTATATATAAAAGTAAAAATGTCTGTGTATGTCAAATTTCGAGTCTGTAGACCGAAAAAAATTTTTGTAGGGAATTCCCTACAAAAAAATTTTTCGGTCTACAGACTCGAAATTTAACATACGGGGTATTGAGATTTTGGAAAATCTTTTTAATCGGTTGTTGGCCAGAAATGTGTCTGTTAAGGGGTCAATGTTAAACGATTTGACTTTTGAGAACTCTACCAACTCCTCCGCCAATTTTGTGTCTAAACACTTGAAATTTTAGATATAGGTTACTTGGACGTGTCTCGATATATCTTCTATCATTATATGTAATCAGTTTTCTATAATAGTCATATAGGAGCCTATTCGTGACCAGACACACACAGAGACGTTCAGCTTTATATATATATATATATATATATATATATATATATATATATATATATATATATATATATATATATATATAGGGTGAACAGAAAGTCCTTGGACCATTTTTAGTTTTAAAATTAAATATTGTTAAAATCACTTTTTCTCTTTTCGAATAAAGTAAGTATTTAGTTTAACTATTAATCTAATTATTTTCAACAAAAATATTAAAATAATTTTGTTTAAACTTTCAGAAAATTGAGCAAACGAGAGGCCATAATTCAGCTGCATTGCGCGGGAAGGACAAACTCAGATATTATTAAGCTCTTGAAAGTGGCTAAATCCACCGTATACCATGTTGTGAACAGATTTAAGGAACTTGGTACATCTGAAGACCGTCCTAGGAGTGGAAGACCTCGCACTGCTCGAACAAAGAAGGTGATTAAAGCTGTCCGAGAGAGGGTAAGGAGGAACCCGAAGAGATCTGCAAGACAAATGGCTAAAGACATGAATGTGAGCGTGACCTTGATGAGAACCATCGTAAAAAACGATCTCCAGTTGTCCCCCTACAAGATGAGAAAGAGACAGTACCTCACACTTGCCCAAAAGCACAAGAGACTTGAAAGAGTAAAGCTTCTTCTTGGAGAACCGAAGGCTGGCACGGCAGAGCGAGACATCATTTTTTTCTGATGAAAAACTCTTCACAATTGAAGCGACTGTTAACAATCAGAACGACAGAGTTCACACAAAATCTTCAGCAGACATTGATGACTCCGTGAGAATAGTTTTCCGCCGACAAAAGCCGTCTTCCCTCATGGTGTGGGCTGCAGTCTCCAAATCTTGGAAGTCGCCTCTGATTTTCATGGAGCAGGGGGTTAAGATCAATACAGATCGCTACATTAACGATATTTTGGTTCCAGCATTTGAAGAGATGAAGAAACACTTCAAAGATCAGCCTTTCGCCTTTCAACAAGATGGAGCACCATCCCACACCTCCAGAAAAACTCAGGACTGGTGCCAACGTCATTTTCCAAGATTCTGGCGTAAGGAGATGTGGCCTCCTGCATCGCCTGATTTGAATCCCATGGATTTTTCGGTGTGGTCTTTGTTTGAGGCAAAGGTCTGTTCTGTTGCTCATCCAAGTGTTGATGCTCTGAAGCCATCTCTTCTGAGTGAATGGGCTAAAATACCTCAGGAAACGCTGCGTTCCTCGGTTGGTAACTTACGACAGAGAATTGAACGTCTAATCGAAAGGAAGGGACACCACATTGAAAATAAATAATTTGAATTTATTCTTGGTTTCCTAACTTATAATTTTCATTCATGTTTAATTTATATTTTTGTAATTTTCTATTAATAAACCACTTTTGAATTGGTCCAAGGACTTTCTGTTCACCCTGTATATATATATATATATATATATATATATATATATATATATATATATATATATATAGTAATTTATAAAATATATATGGCGATTAAGCTACACTGAATATTCTGCGTTTCATCCAACTATAGGATTCGTCAGGCTTATGCGCGAATTCTGTCGTTGCTTCTTGTTTTTATATATGTTGAGGATTTCTAGTCGGCCAATCAGCTTTCTAGTATCCACCGCGCCCCTTCCTACCAGCCAATGGGCATGCATTTTATCAACCAAAGGATCTGTTTTAGAACTAGGTTAGTGGGTTTAGGTGGTCGTTCTCCTTTTTTTAAATTTTTTTTTTATACATATAAATATCCCTATGTGCACACAACAATGCACATACATATACATATATACATATATATATATATATATATATATATATATATACATACACATACATATATGTATGTGATCGTTTATGTATATTCATGTTTATTTAATTTATTTATTTGTTTTTTTCCTATTGTTATTGTTAGTTTTAAAGCTATTTTGTATCGCTATCCTAGAGTAAGTTTTATTTTGTGAACACAGTTGTTTGCTATTTCCCGCCTACAGTTTAATAGATTTTGAGGTTCTTTAAAGTACAGGATAGAAAATTTTTCATGGAGGCATAATTTACATGGGTCGTCTAAATGTCTGCATGTGGTAGCTTGTCTCATTATTTTCCATTCGACTACCGGCGAATGTCCGCTTTCTTTGAGTTCCCAGTATTTATTCGCTAGTGTTGTTTTTATACGGTGTTTTTTATTTTTGAATGTGCTTTTGTGGTCATAGTATCGGGTTTTTAAATCTAAGGAAGTCATGCCTATGTAATATTTCTTGTTATTCGGGTTTTCTTTCGAAAATATTGTTGCTTGATAAACTACGCTTTTTGTTAGACATTTATTTTGGACTGGGCAAAGTGTGCGGTGTCTACAATTGCATTTATCTTGTTCGTTATTAGTATTTTTATTTATGGTATGGTTATTCTTGTCCGGGGTTGGTTTGTTATTATTATCATTATTATTGTTATTATTATTATTATTATTATTATTTCTGCTAGTGTTGGTTTTATTTCTGTCATTGTGTTTACTTTTTTTATTGTTTATTTTGTTGTTGTTTACATTGTTTTCATTTAGTATTTTGTTATTATGTGCCTTAATTATCATCTCTAAATTTTCGCAACAACTGTAATGCCCGGGTGTTTTGAGATAAATCAAAACTCCGGGGGGGGTAAATAATTTTTAAAAAATTCTTTGGTAGGTGAGTATGAGGATTGAACCCGTACCCTTGAGTTGGAAATCAATGTGTGAAAAAGAAAACTGGGCAACGTTAACCATTCGGCCAACGCCACATACAACATACACACGTCTGAATTTATTTATTTAACTATAAAATCAGGCGTGCGCGATAAAAGTTAAGTCTGCTGCTTCGATTTGACCTAATTAAGAAGGTCAAATAGAAGTTGTTTACCCAAATTTGACTGTTTCTTCCTCCAACAGATGTTGGGGAGGGGGAAAGCAGCTCCAAATTGTCCAGATTGAATAGCAACTGTCTGATATACAAAGCTGATTGCTTCTGGACGTTTCCCGGTGCGATTGCCAGGAACTTTGTTAGCTTTGAATTAGTTTCGCTTTTTATACGAAAAGGCCTAATCAACACGTGAGAAGCCAAAATAGCAATAATTTTGTAAAAGTTGACGTAAATAAATCTAGAAGCTGCATGCGTTCCCAAATCCTAGTTATTATTATCTAGGACCTATATAAACAGTTGTAAGCGATAGTAACGAACCCGGGACCGTGTGCGAGAAAAGCCTTTGCCAGACATACACGAAATGATCACACATATTTTGCCTTTTATATATATAGACTAGGGGGGTACCCGGCATTGTCCGGGTGTTTGTAGGTGTGTGTGGGGTTAAATAAAAAAGAGCCCGGGGGTAGGATCAAACCGCAAGCCCTGAGGTGAAGTTTGAAAATAAAATCGGTCAGCCAGAATGAGTTAGTGAAAGATGTTTGAATTTATTTAAGAACCAAATTGACAGGTGCGCGGCCGGAAGTCGTCGAGCGTTACGACGACGACGACGACGACATAGGTTAGTTTGTTATACGTGAATATAAAAGAAAACAACCTTAACACTTAAGCGGGAAAAAAAACACAAAAAACTAACGTAAGGCAAACGAACGATGAAAACAGAAAACGAACACATGAATAAATAAGCCTGTTTCGATATTAAAACTTTCAAAATCGGTGGGTAAACGGGTGTTTTTGGGTGTCGCTAAGAATAAGCGAAGTAAAAAAATTTAAAAAACGCAGAAAAACGAACGTTACGTGAAAAATGGCTTAAATAACACTGGTTCAATATTTAAATTTAAAAAATCGAAAAAAAAAAAATCTCATACCACGATTCGAACCCAAAACGTTCAGATAATGAACCAAGGCCTTAACCAACTGAGCTAACGCGACGTACATTAAATTTGTTTGGTTTTTCAACTATTTAAAGTAAATTACGTCACAACGTCATCTGACGCATGCGTAGAATCGGTCATTGTCACGAGAGGACCGTTTTTGTTGACCCCCCCTGTCGAAAATTGTGAAAAAGTGAACGCTTTTGGCCAATTTTTCGATATTTTTCGAGCTAAGGATGGAGCTTAAACGTGATACCGAGTTTGTGAATTTTCGTCGCGTCTATCGAAAGTTTTTAGCAGACATCCAAACATACACACATCCATCCATACATACATACATACATTTTCACTTTTATATATATAGAAGGCATTACCATACATACGCACACTTTTTAATATATACACACATAAAGTTATTGATATTATATAGGACTCGAGAAAAGCCGTGTTGAACGGCTAGTATATCTATAAAAGTAAAATTGTCTGTGTGTACATTTCCCTTCTAAACTGCTCTGTCAATTTTCACTCTACAGACTCAAGATTTGACATAAGGGGAAATGAAATTTGGAAAAATCTTTTTCGTCGGTTTTCGGCCAGAAGTTTAGCTGTCAAAGAGTCAAATGTCAACGATTTGACTTATGAAAACTCTACTAAACTCCTCCGCCAATTTTGGGTCTAAACACTTGAAATTTTAGATGTAGGTTACTTTGACATGAATCAAACTTTTAATTTGATTTGAGTCCAAAACAATAAATGTTAAGGGGTCAAAATTGATGTCAATTTTTTTTTAAATTGACCTCTTCGGTCTCTACCAAATTACTCAGCCAATTTTTCGTCTAAACATTTGAAATTTTACATAATGTGTATTCAAACAAAGGGAAAGCAACTTAATCGGGTTTTGACCGAAATTTTGGCTGCTAAAGGAGTCAGAGTTCAAAAGATTTGATTTTTGCGGTATCTAGCAAACTATTAAGCCAATTTTTGGTCTAAACATTTGAAATTTTACATAAAGGGTATTCAGACATGCAGCAAGCATTTTAATCAGTTTTGAGGCAAGAATTTGGCTTCCAAGAGGTCAAACTTAAAAGAGTTAACCTTTGCAGACTTTACAAAACTCCTCCGCCAATTTTGAGTCTAAACACTTGAAATTTTAAATGTAGGTTACCTGGACATGAATCAAACTTTTTAATATATATATATATATATATATATATATATATATATATATATATATATATATATATATATATATATATATATATATATATGCACAAAAAAATTATAAACTACATAAGGTCCGAGATAAGCCGGGTTGAACTGCTAATAAATATATATATTCTTGTATATAGCACGTTTACTCATGTACTTGCATTGCATGCAAGAGGCTCAGGTTTCGAATCCTGAGTTCGGATATGTTTAACTGATGAACCCAAATGAGGGCGGAACTTGAGTCTTCGACTTTTGTTTTTTTGTTTTTTTTTTGGCTGTCATGGCTCTTATGAGCTGCGACGTTGTTTGACTCTGGAAATAATTATATATATATTACTGTTTTATATTTTATATTCATACTATCAGGGATACCCGGCGTTGCCCCGTGTGACAAAAACAAACAGAAAAATGAAGTTACGTTTGGACACACCTGCTATACTTAGGATATTGATCACTTGTAAATTCTGTGGCAGTTCTATCCCTAACCAGATTAGGGAAGGAAATTTAAAAATAGAATATAACGAATATGTAAATTCAACATGAATAAAAGAGTAAAATATAAATTTTTAAGTAAAAAAAAAATAGTACGGTTCGTAAAGAGCAGAAGAACTAAAACACACGAAAATTTATTTGATCTGATGATTTAATAAAGTTTCCCTAACTTTAATTCCCCATCTTTTTAATTTAATATATATATATATGCATACATATATATATATGCAAGCATGTATATACATGCATACATCTATATATGATGATTGCAACGTCTTGTAAGACGAGTGCCACTCCCTCAGTCACTGAAAGTCAATGAGACCGAAGATAACCCTTTTTTTTAGTCCTGCCAGCGAATTCAGACGCTCAAGCAGACATGACATTGAAGACGGTCCTTGGCATACATACATATATATATATACACACATACATACACATACATACTCATAAACATACGCACATGCACGCATCCATACATCCACACATACATACACAATACATATAACACATACATACAAACATATACATACACACATGCACACACATATACATACATATGCATACACATATATACAATCATATAAAAATACATACCCAAATATACATACATATTCACATACATATACGTACACATGTATGCACATATACATACATACACATAAAGTTACCTACATATACTTACACATACATATATATGCACCTATACGCATACATATATATGCATATGTACATATACCTATACATACATACACACAAATATATATACGTACATACATACAAACACACATCAACATATATACACAAAAAATAAATAAAGATATATACACACATACATATATACATACGTATACAAATAGGTATACATACACATACATACACTAGTACATATATTAACATACATACATATACACATACACACACATATGGATATATAGAATGATGGCAGATCAATTATTACATGCTTCCAGCATTTCAGGGCTACACACGTGACAGTTTTTCCATCGCCACAGACAATTTTTATAGACAAATGCCTGAGGAAGTATCTATACAAAGATGATGTTACAGAGTTTTAGCTTTGTACGACAGCAAAGTCTCCCTCTCGGTTCAAAATGTTGAGATCCAGCAACAAGCATGAGCAAGATAGCCAGCAACAAATGAAACTGTAGACCAGCTTAATGCGTGTACTGGTCTCTCGCTTTATGTTTTTTTTTTAAATCAGAGATTTGCTTCACCCAGAGGGGTTGCCTTAACAGGGCTTTTGAGAGTCCTCTCCACCCCACATACATATCGAAATAAAGATATGCACGTGCACGTACAAGCATGATGCACGCAAACATACATACGCAAGAACAACACACACATTACAACAGGCACATACACACGTACATTCATACATACATACACGCATGTATATACATATGCACACACACGTACACATACACGTACATGTAGAATACATATGAAGGAGAATTTATGATGACGATGATGATGGTTGTTACGAATATGTAAATTCAACATGAATAAAAGAGTAAAACAATCCCAAATACACAGAACATAGAGAGACGTTCGCTTCGCCGGTAGTACAGCTTTTAAAATGAACACGCGTTCATAAACTATGACACACGTTCATAACATATGACACACAACATATAACACACAAACATATACACATATGTATATATATATATGTGTGTGTGTGTGTGTGTGTGTGTGTGTGTGTGTGTGTGTGTGTGTGTGTGTGTGTTTATGGGAAAAATATGCTTATTCAATTATATTTCATCCTTTATTTATATCAATCTTTTTCTTTATGGAGCTCGATGTAACTACAGAGCATAAAAAAATGCTCGATGACAAAAACTGGTTATTTTAAATATAAAGTCACCTTATACTGACTTAAAATTTATTGGTATAGGAACCGTTACCGAATTTTCAATTATATAAACATAATACAAATTCCTAATGAACCGCCCCCTTAAGTAAACACTTCATCAAATCTCCACACTAACGTAATGTACTTGCAATAACCCTTATCCCTGAGTGGCTTCCGGGCCTTGATAAGTGGTGATCACTGTGTAAAAAAAAAATATAATAAAATTCGGAATATTATGAATAAGATTATATATATATATATATATATATATATATATATATATATATATATATATGCACACACACACACACACACATATATATATATATATATATATATATATATATAATTTAAAGGAGATTAGAACAATAGTCTAAAGAGCTGAGTGTATTTTAATGTAACAGTGAAATTACTAGTTTAATTATATAGCTATATATATATATATATATATATATATATATATATATATATATATATGGGAAAAATACGCTATATATTTCGAATAAGTATTTTATGTCCATAGACATGTATATTTCGTCTTTATTAGGGCTAAACAGTGTGCATCTATATGCATCTAGGGAGTAAATCTTACCTGCCCTGAGACGGGTATTCTTGTAGTTAATTAAAAGCTAAAACTTTTATTCGCCCTCTGGTTTTTAATATTATCATTGCATCTTTTGTGCTTATCGTTGAAAGCAGATAAACCAACACAACCAATCAAGTTCTTATCTTCCTTTATAGGTCCTCAACCAGACTGGACCAATTTTATGATAACAAGGTTTTCCACGAAAACGTATCGTTCAGCACACGGAGATGTTTTTCTTTTGTTTCCGTTTATTTCACCGTCGTGTGTTTTGTGTAATATTTTTTTTTAATATAATATCAGAATATCAATTTCTTCGGTGATAATTATGAAGTAAAACCTTTATTTGTGTTTGCGTTGATTGTTATTTATTTATTTTATTCGGCGTTTTATGCCTCGTTTAATATTATTGTTACAGCTATTGTTAAACGATGTCTGTTTAAGGTAACGGGTTCGAGATTATTTTGTCGCACTGATTGCTTCGACTTGACCTTTTTCAGGGTGTGTTATTTCGCTTGCTGCCATATTTATTTTCTCACTTCTACGGCTTCTCCATAAAAGATGCGATATGTTTCATTGCCCTTGTTCACGCACACATCTTATTTATATATATATATATATATATATATATATATATATATATATATATATATGTGTGTGTGTGTGTGTGTGTGTGTGTGTGTGTGTGTGTGTGTGTGTGTGTGTGTATAAAAGAGAGGAGATGTGTATGTGTTTGTTTGTTTTTTGTTATTTTCCCTTTTTCTTATGTGTTTGTTTGTTTGTTTGTTTTTTGTATTGTTTGCGTGTATTGGCACTGGTTCTACAGCAATTTTCTCTTTCGTTTCATCGAGATTTGACGACCATCTTTAAATAAAAAAGAAAGAAAAAAAGACGCACGCACAATATGATTTAATGAACGTACGGGTTCATCTTGGAGATTTGAATCATGCCGTCCGTAGTTTGCCTCGGGCGAAAACCCCTTCTCGCAAAACAGCACGTCATTTTACCGCCATATTGAATAGAAATTAATACATGGTTGCCGGAAGCCACAATGTTTGGATTCGACCATTTTGTATAGAGATAGCCTCCGGTGTTTTCATTTCTCTCTCTCTCTCTCTCTCTCTCTCTCTCTCTCTCTCTCTCTCTCTCTCTCTCTCTCTCTCTCTCCTGTTCTCTTATTCCCTTTTATTTATTTATCTATTATTTATTTATTTATGTTTTTCATTCTATGTCTTTCTATATCGCTAATCGAATCCTTTTTTTTTCTTTTCCTTCCTTTTGTCGTAGGTCACTATCTTGCCTTTAGTCTCTTTTATTTCAGCATCTCTCTTTCTTTCACATTTTTTTGTTTTCCAATTCTCATTTTTTTTTTTTTCTCATTCGGAAAAGTATTTTTGTATAATATTGGCCTCGTTTCGCCATTGTTTTTCTTTCAAACTTCTCTCCCTTGTTCGATAGACTCTTCTTTCCTGTGTGATTTGCTGATACTCGCCAACAATTCTAACAATCTCGCTGGCGTCAATTGAAAACGCAATTCTACTTCTCTCGATTCGAATCACTAATTGGTTTTTCTCCATGTTTTTTTTTATCTGCAACCCAATACTTCCACTGTTTCCCGCCTTTCAACCATGTTTTTTTTTCAGTCTTCTTTTCCAGCGTTTCGTCCTATTTCCTGCTTACTTTTCATGTATTTTTATTTTCCTTCTTTTCTTTCTCTTCTACCTTCTTTGTGTATGTCTTTCTGCATCTTTCATCGAATATTTCTTTTCTTTTTGCCATTCTATCATTAAATTACATCTTTTTTGTGTGTCTTTTATTTTTCTCTTTTTTTTTATTTCTATTCTGCTTTATTTCTATGTGACGTTCTTTATTTATATAAGATGCTAATGTTCTTCTTCGGGTTGATATGCCGTGAAAGTGGTTGGAACATTTCGACTACAATGGCCGTTAAAATCCAATGCTCTTTTCTATCACTAGTTGACTCCTTGACAGACAAATTTCTGGTCGAAAACTGATTAAAAATATTTTCCCAAATCTCAATACCCCTTATGTCAAATCTCGAGCCTGTAATTTGAAAATTAGCGGAGTAATTTGGTAGGGAAATGTTCACACACAGACAATTTCACTTTTTAATATATATATATATATATATATATATATATATATATATATATATATATATATGCACATAAAGTTATCAACAGTACACAGTGCCCGAGCAAAGCCGGGCTGAACTGCTAGTATATATATATATATATATGTGTGTATATATATATGTATGTATATATGTATTTAGTATATTTACATATATATATAGTAAGTATATATATATATACTTATATAGCTAGTATATACATATATATATATATAGCTAGTACACACACACACACATATATATATATATATATATATATATATATATATATATATATATATATATATATATATAAAGACGTCATGCAGGAATAAAAGTGTATATAAGTCCGTTATCAGTATCCAAATTTATATGTGAAACAGTACGACTTCATTATAATAAATTTTAAGACACGTATTCGTGTTGGACGTATATGTTATACATACATAATTATACGCTTTATACAACAGAATACGATGAACAATAATAGTGAAAATAGACGCCATATTAACGAAATAATAAATATAGAAACAAACTCACATACAAGCAAAAAAAGCACAGAAAAATGACACAGGAAAAATACCCACTTGCAGAAGCACTAGCTTCAGTTGATGCCACACAAAATTGTCGTGAACGGAGAGCCTCACACCAGACCTCCATTGAAAGAATGTGGAAAGTACTAGAACCTTGGAGAGGCTTATTACAACTCAAATTCGAGAGAAAGCCAACGGGCGTTGCTAGCGAATCGAATTTGAACGGCTGATACGATAATGCAAAATATTTTGCAAAAGTGATCGAAAGATGTCAGCCAAGTAAAAAAATTATACGCCAATTCATAGCAAAAAGACTTGTAAGGAACAATTAGATCGACAGACAGGGTAGGGACGTGATTGCGTAATATATGGTTGAAAAAATGATGAAGTAAATAAAATTAAAAATTTACATATTAATCAAAACTATATAATATTCTGCTTTTTTCAGCAGTTAGTCCGTACATTACGCTTTGAAAAAGGGCAAATACAAATTTTAGAGGTCAAACAGTTTTTAATATGACAAAATTAGCAAAATTTGGCTTTTAAAAAGCCAATCTACCAACCCTATATAAAAATATAAACGTGATCTCCCTTTGATCTAGTCTCCTTTTTGTAATGGTTTGAGAAAAGAAACTCATAGTAATTTTTACGTGCAGCAGTTCTTCCCTGAAGAAATAAGTCATCAAAACGTTACGTTATAAAGGGCACATTCGAAAGAAACAAAGCAAAAAAAGATTGTTTTTCACAGGGTGAGTTTATTATTTTTATTGAACTATGTAGCACAATATTAATTTTTGAATATGTATTAGTACTTATTCATTCATCTCAAGGAAGAATCAGCGAGAGAAATTGAATGAGAAATTTTTAAAAATAACTGAAAAACTTACAGAAATAAAGAAGCAAATAGAATATGTGTGTAATATGTGTGAAAATAAAGAAAGAAATGATATCAATTAAGAAAGAATGAAAGAAAGAAAATTAAGATAAGAATGAAGAAATCAAAGTATTTACTGTAGTGATGATTTTTTAAATCCAGGGGTGACGTATTCCTAAGGTATACTACCGAATCCTACTCCCGAAATTTCAAAAGTTTCAACTGCTTATTTTAAAATTTTTTAACATTGAAAGTCTCTTCATTCTTCACGAATTTAAAAGTTAGACTCTAACTCCAGCTCAACCTCAAGGCATTCTTATGAGTCGGATTCCTACTCCGACATCTTACGAATCCTCCAGCTCCGATTTCTACTCGGCAGCCCTATTAAAAACACAGAGTGAACCTGAAAGAAAAGAAGAACCCTATTGCATTCATTGCAACGTCATTTAATAAAAAAAATTAACCGTACATCAGAAAAATAAATAAACAAAACGCAGTATGACAGTTGTTGCTTGTTGTCTGCGGTGTACGCTTCCACCCGGTCGTAATTGTCCGCCTCAATCCGGTCTGACAAGTTTTGACAGAATCCAAACATTCAGATTGTGAAGAAAGATTTGCATGATTGTGATATTTTGGGTTTCGGCCAGAAACACGACACGTGCCCGGAACGTGCGCGCGGCGTTACACGAAAATAAAGGGAGAGAGATCAGTTGCCGACAGAGATTGCGGTTTATCTTAATCATCTTTTTTTTCTTTTTTTTTAATTGCAAGATGGGCATTATGTGATACATGGCCGAGATGATTTACACGCAAAGAAATAGCTA
This sequence comes from Euprymna scolopes, assembly GCF_053919585.1. Taxonomy (NCBI): domain Eukaryota; kingdom Metazoa; phylum Mollusca; class Cephalopoda; order Sepiida; family Sepiolidae; genus Euprymna; species Euprymna scolopes. The sequence continues at coordinate 47,841,234 of NC_136493.1, read as the reverse complement.
TCTCTCTACTAATATATTAAAGTAACCTTCTCTGTTTGTGTGTTCGTTCCCAATGGACTCGAAAACGGCTGGGCCAATTTTTATGAAATTTCGCACGAATGTATTTCATTTGTCTGGCAGTGTACTTAGTGTTCTTTGGTTTTCTGTCAGAATTTCTTCGATATAATCCGATAAAAGATGGAACTTAACGGATTACATAGCCTAACATCACAAGTGCATTTGAGAAAGTTTATCTCCACACAAGCAGAAAGACCCGGTATATAAAATCAACAGTAGGTTCTTTGATATGACAAGGACGCGTTCGAAATGAATGTTTCTGTTTAAATCACAATTGCACCATGATACTTGACTTTTTTAAACTTAAATTCAAGTCATTATAATCACACAAACAGTAAGGTTAGGCATATAAAATCAACAGCAGTTTCTTTGATATGGCAGGGGCGTATTCGAATTGAATGTTTCTGTTTAGAGCATTGAAGCATTGTATTTGGCTTTTATATTTTTAACTTGAATTCAAGCCATTATATATATATATATATATATATATATATATATATATAAAGAATTTTGTAAAATTAACAGTAGATTCTCTACAGTGCAATGTAGACTACAATCTATTATGGACTAAAATATGGAGATGATTCATGTGAAGCTTCCTCCCATTGCACCGCAATGGATGCCCAACTAGAGCAGACAAGCAATCGATTTGATTAAAAAAATGAACGATTTCATCGATTTTGATGACAATAAAAATATGGGAGTGTGAAATATTCGTTGATTATTATTCGATCACGGGCAACGTGGGGTTGATATGCTAGTTAAGACATATAAAACGGAGAAATAGTCCATACTATTATGCTAGATATATTTTTATCTATTGAGGAATAGTGGTCGTAATTGGAAAATGATAACACAGCAGGTGAGCAAGTTTAAATTGGTGGGCAATGCTACTTTTCAGTTTTTACTACTAATAATATTCTGAAACCTTTCATCAACATCTATGCGGATGACACTACCATCTATGGTAACACATAAGAGGTGGCAATGACAAAGATCTTTTTGATTCTTTTTCTTCCGACCTTGAGCGTGATGTTCAATGGGATTTAAATATAAGCTAGTTAGCTTTAACGCATCCAAAGACAAACCTTCTATCTTATCATCATCAGCGCTCAAATCTATATACTAATGAACGCTCAAATCTATATGGTAATGAACGCTCAAATCTATATAGTAATGAACGTTCAAATCTATATAGTAATGAACCACAAATCTATATAGTAATGAACGCTCAAATCTATATAGTAATGAACGTTCAAATTTATATACTAATGAACCACACATCTATATAGTAATGAACGTTCAAATCTATATAGTAATGAACGCTCAAATCTATATAGTAATGAACACTCAAATCTATATAGTAATAAACGCTCAAATCTATATAGTAATGAACCACAAATCTATATACTAATGAACCACAAATCTATATAGTAATGAACGCTCAAATCTATATAGTAATGAACGCTCAAATCTATATACTAATGAACCACAAATCTATATACTAATGAACGCTCAAATCTTTTTACTAATGAACCACAAATCTATATAGTAATGAACCACAAATCTATATACTAATGAACCACAAATCTATATAGTAATGAACGCTCAAATCTATATAGTAATGAACGCTCAAATCTATATACTAATGAACCACAAATCTATATACTAATGAACCACAAATCTATATAGTAATGAACACTCAAATCTATATAGTAATAAACGCTCAAATCTATATAGTAATGAACCACAAATCTATATACTAATGAACCACAAATCTATATAGTAATGAACGTTCAAATCTATATACTAATGAACGGTCCTCGTTTTGTAGGAAGCACCTTGCTTTTACTAATTTCTAGAACTGATCTTCGCTCTTGACCTGAAATGGAAAGATTTACATCAAATCTGTTGCCAGAATCACTGGAAAAATTGTAGGATCATTCTACCGTGCCAGAAACTATATCACTTCCGATACTATCCTCTGCCTGTATAAGTGTGAAATACGACCCAGGATGAAGTACCAGTGCAACATCTGGGGTGGAGTTTCTAAATGTACCCTCTTCTCTCTAGACAAGATTCAAAACCGTCTTAGAAATTTAGTAGGCGAGGACTTTTTCGCTTCCCTACTGCCGCTTTCTTACAGAAGAGACATTGGGAATCTATTTCTACTCTATCGTTACTTTCATCGTAGATGCTTGACTGAGCTGCAATCTATGGTCCCCTCTCGGTGAAACGTTTGTTATAAATACTCGTTTAGCCATAAGAAACGTCAACAATTTCCCTTACTCTCTATCTGTGCCCAAAGCTAAACGTAAATTTCACGAACAGAGTGCCTGTAGGTATTTAATAATTATTATAGTAAATGATTATGTCAGCCCCTTTAAGAAACAGTTGAATTAAGTCGGTCAACTTAGCTCTTATGGGCAGATCATCATATAATGATTAGATCAATCTGACATACGTTAAGAAGCATTTAAAAATAAATGTTTAAAATTCAACAGCATTTCTCGCGGTTAACGGTAGCCGAATGGATTAGGTTTTTCCTAATGAAGTCAGGAATGGCTTCTGTCATCGGGTTTGAATCTATCGACTGGTGTTTGTCGTGACACTTTGAACTGATGATTTCTAAAAGGCTTTCACCAGACTATCCATTCACGTGTAACCACCTTTTTCTTCACCATATTCCCTCTGCTTAACTTTTTGTTATCAAGTAAGATCTTTGACTTACTTGTAGTTTCATCAAATATTTTTGTATGAAAAATCCGATTCCGCATTTTGCTAATTCCTACCTTCGGATGAGAAGGAAAGTATTTCTTCGAAACTCCGCGGATTAAGGACTATCCACTTATTAAGTGTTTCTTTTATAGATTAAATATGTTTTTAACTCTTTTTTCAAAGTGTTTTTTAACATGTTTTATTAACTACTTGTTCTTATTATAAGCTCTATTTCCTATTTGGTTTTATCGAGCTTTTACATCTGGTTGATATTATTTTATAAATATTAATTCTTTAATATTTATAATATACTTTAGTTTTACCATCTTGGATCATTTTGGTAAATTTAATTGTAATTTGTATATATATATATATATATATATATATATATATATATATATATATATATATATATATATATATATATTAGTGGTGGGACAGTTCCAATATTTTTCCCGATACAATTACCTATTCCGATTCCGATTCTTTATAAATTTGCACTAAATCTGTACTTAATTATAAAAGTGTTATTTTGTCCCAATTACTGTAAAAACACATCTTAAATGCGCATATATTTTCTCAAACGTAAAACCACAGTTGTGGGAGGGTCTAGAGATTTTAATTTTACTGGAAGTTGATATCAATAAATATTTATTAATTTAATTTATTGCGGACTATTCTCATCGTTTTAGTCCGAAATAAAATAAATTAATAATGCTCATCTCAATGAATTCCAATGAAAATGATATACAATAAATATTCATTATTTTATCATTACTACTGGAAGATGTTTCTTAAATCAAAATCAAATAAAAAAAGATGATTTAAGAAATCGATTTTGGCATCGGAATATAGGTTCAAAGTTTTCCGATTCTGATACCGATGCCGATACCATAGAAAGCTCCGATTTTACCGATTCCTGATTCCAATTCCGATTAATCGTCCCAACACTAATATATATATATATATATATATATATATATATATATATATATATATATATATATATATATATATATATATTAGCAAAACGACACAGCGTTGCCTGGGGCAAGAAAACAAGAAAAATAGAATAGTTTAAAAATGTATGTAATAGCCTTATATTTAAACCTCTATCTTCTTACTTCTCGGTATCTCCATCTTTTTCTCCTTCCCTCTTTTTCCACATCACTTTTATTCACCACTCTCTTTAACCTGCATTTATCCCATTCCTCTTTTATTTTAATAAAAAAAAATACCATTTAAGTCATTCATCTACCTTTCATATAATACATCAAATTGAAAATAACTGAAGAGCCAACCACCTACCCTGATGAAAAGTTAGCACAGCTTATCATCAAATGATTTTTTTTTAAATTGTAGATATTACTGACACAAGACAGCCATGCTAATTTTGTGGGTGGTTGTTTCGTAGTCTTTTTTTACTTTTAGATTGGCATACATACAGATAACTTTCCGTTTGTAAAATATTTATCCGAACACAGACGCGCAAACACACATGGGGAAAAACGAAACATATATATATATATATATATATATATATATATATATATATATATATATATATATATATAGTGAATGAATGACAAAGGTCTATATTTCAAAGTTCATGATGTTGACCATCTTACAATTTATTCCTTTAATTCAGTTGGCATTTACAATTCTTGACAGTATCTGTTTCGTAGCACGAAATCAATCACTTAATTATTATATCAATTAGTGAATCTATTTTGCCCTTAACTCATCAGAAGAAATAGCAACAATCAACTCATCAAAACGAAATAAAGTGCGTTTTGACATGATTAAAACCTGAAAATTGAAAGAGAAACTATAAATAACTTATAATATGTTTCCATTACGCCATTTTGAATTTAAACATTTTTAAGGTTATTGCATGATTGCTCAATATCGATTCAGGGCAAGATATATTTTTATTTGTTTTTACATAATCATTTATATGCCACTACACATTTATGAGCATGTTTGGACGAACGAAGCTTTTATATAAGCTATATAACCTGAAGAAGTCCCTTGTTACTAATAACTAGTTGATTGAAACATGTTCACGAATACGTAGCGACATTTATGTAAAAACAATACGTAGCGACGTTTATGTAAAAACAAAGTATATATATATATATATATATATATATATATATATATATATATATATATATATACATACATACACATACAGTGGGTGAAATAAGTTTCCGATACAAACAAACAGTTCATTTAGTAATATGGCCTTTACTCGCCATAACAGCTTCTAAACGTTTGAGATACTTCCTGCGATCCCAAGCAAACGATTAAGGCAACTACTACATGATTTCGGGAGAAGGAAATAGAGGTATGGCCAAGTTAATCACTTGACCTCAACTTAATTGAAGATCTGTGCCAAAATTTGTAGTTGATTGTACAAAAGAGAGATCCGAGGAATCTGACAGAACTTGGACGAATTTGCCAAGAGTGGAATAAAATTCCAGTTAAGATGTGTAACAATCTTGTAAGGAAGTATCCCAAACGTTTGGAAGCTGTTAGGGTGTGTAAAGGCCAGATTACATAAAACTAATACCTTTTTGTGTGCGTTGGATACTTTCTGAACCCTAGATATGGCATTTATGTAATTAGCTAGTGAATGCGTAATTATCAATGAATTTTTGATACAAGATTTATATTTATCGTACAAAAATACATAAAAATAGCACTTTGTTATCGCTTTTGTTTTCATGTAATAAATATTAGTACGCTTTTTGCTTTGTATTATTGCACCCACTGTATATTCTCGATTTAAATTAGTTTTAAAATGAAAATTAAATAAAGAGTATACGTAAAGTTTTTTTATTGTTTACAGCAGTTTAAGGAAGTGTACACACACACATTATATATATACGTATATATACACACACAGACACACACAGACACACGCACACATATGTATGTATATATATATATATATATATATATATATATATATATATATATATATATATATATACAGTAGAACCCCGGGATACGGTATCCAAAATTAGTAAAAACAATACAACACAGTATAAAATAAACATGTTTATAATCAAATCTCTCGCTCCTTGACAAGGTTCAAAAGAGAGTCGCAAACCTGATAGGCCCTGAACTGGCATCTAAGCTTCAGCCTCTGTCCCATCGACGAAATGTTGCATCCCTCTGCCTTTTCTACAAGTATTTTAGTGGTGAATGCTCTGACGAACTGCAATCACTTGTGCCCCTACGACGTGTGCACCCTCGACAAACCCGACAGGCTACTAAATCCCACCCCACACTGTAGAGATCCCTAGATGTAAAAGATCTTTTTACTCCAATAGTTTCTTCCCCAGAACCGCTAGACTCTGGAATTTCATCCCAGGTCCCTGCTTCCCCAACAGTACTGACGTGCAGAAGTTCAAGTGTAACGTGAACCGACACCTTGCTGCCCAAATCCCTACATAGTACCCCAGTAGTTGTTGCCCCTGATAGTAGCCCCCTACACCAAAGTGGCAATTTGCCTTGTTTGGGGTGAAAATGTAATAAAAAAAAAAAATTATAATTAAAATCGTAAAACGAGGCAAATACCGTAACCAGGGGCCGGAAAACATCGTTTTCCACATAGTAACCTGAAAAGCAGTTCCCTAAAGCCACCGTATCCCGGGGTTCTATTATATACATGTTCTATTATATATATATATATATATATATATATATATATATGGGGGGGAGAGAGAAAGAGAGAGAAGGTGTGTGCCTGCGTGGTGTCAGAGTTGAAATAAGTATTGGCATGGTGCCAAGGGTACATGGGGGTTGATGTGCGGGAGGTAGATTTTAGCAGGTTCGTTGAATGACGTTCAAGAAAGAAAAAAAAAGTTGTCGAAAAAAATAAAAGGAGGTAGGGTTTGGTGGGTCGGCTCGTAAGCCTATCGCAAGGTGACGTAAGCAGGCGTCGATGGTGACAGGTGCACGTGCCGGCCTTTCTCGGCAAGGCGCTCCACGCGGCCGGTAATTACTCGTTGCCCCCCTCCACATACACACACGCGCGCATGCGCGCGTGATTTTCACCGTCTTCGATGCAAACCCTCCCGGATGATCGACAATGATCGACATACACAAATCTGTCATGAAACGACGAGCGAACGTTTACAGCGTCTCCGACTGTCTCAACGTTTGTCTTTGGGAGAGCGGAGGCACACGTGGATGTCAACATACGCTCGTTTAAACCTTGTACCGGCTTTGGGAGAAAGCCAAGCAGAAAAATGAAAATAAAAATCCCAGAATCATGTCAAAAAAATCTAATACAAGGGTTTGCCCCTCACTATATAATTTGATGCAACTGAAAAATTGGCGTTATGTTTTTTTATTTATTTCAATGTGCAAAACTCAATCATGCTTTGCAAAGCCAAAGACAGAAACAATAATCTTCTTTCCACAAAACATCCAAACCAAACACAATGAAGCTATAAAAAAATCAACTATAAAAATATTTACCAAAATGACTGGAATCGGCATTAAATGACCCAAGAGGATTTGTTGCGCCGTAAAACAAAACAACCAAATCGAACACAGTAAATAAATATCTGAAAACATAAGGAACTAAAAGTATAAAAACTATGATCGGATTTGGCATTAAATAACCTGTGTTGATATGTTGTCAAATAAACGAACCATCAGGTATATGGATTATATAGATATCGTATATACCCGTGCACCTGTTCATTTAACCCAATGGTTAGAGAGTTTTCTTATAGGTCGAGAGGTTCATAGCTCATTGGGCTCATACTCAGGATTGAATAAATGCTACTTGATGCGCTCTTGCTAAAACATAAAACATTATAAAGTAAAGATCAAGAGCAAGTGGTGTAAGTGAAAAAGGAGTGGTGCTTTCACTTACACCTCGTGTAATGAAAACGAAGCCTCCGACTTGCCTTCGAGCACTTACTTCGTATATACTATTTTAAAATCGATCTTGTGTAACTCTCGACCTTTCAAATTTGATCGCGAATTTCGATTTAATCTATCTATCTATATCTATAAAAGTGAAAATGTGTATTTGTCTGTGTGTGTGTGTGTCTGTGTGTGTCTGTCTGTGTGTGTACATTTCCCTTCCAAATAACTATGTCAATTTTCGGTCTACAGACTCGAGATTTTACATAAAGGGGTATTGAGACATGAGAAAATCTTTTTAATCGGTTTTCGGTCAGAAATTTGACTGTGAAAGGAGTCAAAGTTCAACGATTTGTACCTTTGAAACTCTACCAAACTCCTCCGCCAATTTTGGGTCTAAACACTGGAAATTTTAGATATAGGTTAATTGGATATGGATATAACTTTTTAATTTGATTTGAGCCCAAAACAATAAATGTTAAAGGGTCATAATTTGGGTCAAAAGATTTTACCTTTGCAGTCTCTAGCAAACTATTAAGCCAATTTTGGGTCTAAACATTTGAAATTTTACATAACCCGTATTGAGGCATTCAGCGATCTTTTTAATCAGTTTCTGGGCGAAAATTTAGCTGCCAAGAGGTCATAGTTGAAAGAGTTGACGATTGCAGACTCTACCAAACTCCTCTGCCAATTTTGGGTCTAAACACTTGAAATTTTAGATGTAGGTTACCTGGACATGGGTCAAACTTTATATATATATATATAATATATATTCACATAGATATGAACAGTACATAGGGCGTGAGCACAGCCGGGATGAACTGCTGGTGTATATATATAATTTAATGCCATAACCAGCAAATTTTACCTTGGCTATAATAACTAACAATTGGTTAATTTTTTCTTTATCATGAATAGAAGAATAGCAAGAATAGCATTCTTTGAATCTCCGTGGAATAAGGATTTTTTTTAATTGTTTTTTTGAGTATTCTGTCGAACAATAAATTTACTTGTAAATTTTAATTTTCAGTTTTAATTTCGTTTGTTTCCCCTACGACAAACTCTACTCTTTATTTGTATTGAGCTTTTTTATTTGGCTGGGATTAACATATTAATATTACTGTTTATATTAGGTTTACACTTGCTTGTATCTTGTAAACATTTCGTTCCCATTGCCTTGATTGTTCTTGTATGCTCCTTTCTAGTTGAGCATTTCGATCCCATCCAATTATGTTCGACAAAGAATATCTCCCTTTCTAGAAAGGCATAAATTTGTGAAGGCTTTAAACTCTTTCCTGAAAAACGTAAGATTGAAGGCTTACCATTGCGATATAAATTTTAGTGTTGGGACGATTAATCGAAATCGGAATCTGGAATCGGAAAAATCGAAAGATTTTGGGGTATCGGAATCGGAAAAATTGATGCCTATTTTCTGATGCCAAAATGATTCTTTTGTCGTTTTATATTTGATATTGTTTAAACCAAAATCTTCCATTGCTGGTAATAATGATAAAATCATAAATATTTATTTGTTTCTCAATTAATTGGGATATTATCAGTAAATTGAAATCATATACCGTTGGCTCCAAATTTTGCAATCCCTGCTTATTTGAGTCAGTTAGGACAATAACTTCTCCTCAACGAATGTAATCAATACTAAAAGTGAGCTGATTTTCCAATGCAAACGTAAGGCAAAATACAAGTATAGAAATTTTTAAATCACTTAGCCTCCACTGAAACATTAACTGCCTAATAAATGTTTTTTTTAAATATAATTATTTCTTTCATACACTTTCTTTACTCTCCCAAATGCTTTTCAGATTTTAATCTTCTTACTGCCTGTAACTCTTTATCACATTCATGTTATCATAATCATACATTATACGATCTCGTTATTAACATTCTTGTCATTATTATTACCATTATTTTTACTAGAGCTAGTAGGGTCACAATGTGACTGCTACTATTATATGCATATCTCACTATTAGCATTTTTATTATTAATTTATTTTTTTATTCAATTATCACTATTTCAATAATCTTTATTATTAAAATCAATATTAAAATCATTATTAAAATTATATAACTTTTATTACTTTTCCATTATAATACTTAGTAGCACTATATATATATAATTGACTTATTATTCTTTTATTTCTTTTGTCTTTTAATTTTAGTTTATAGCATAAATACCAATATTATCTCCGTATTTCATTTTTATTAATCATTTTACTGCAATTTTTACTACGATATTTACCTTAGTATTATTATTATTATTATTATTATTATTATTATTATTGTTATTATTATTATTATTATTATTATTATTATTACTATTATTATTACCATTTCTAGTATTATGATTGCTGCCATTGTTGATATTTTTATAATTATTAATATAACTATGCTTTTATCACATTTAAATTCAATTTTAAAAAAGTAATTAACTTTAGCCGTTTTTCCTTTTAATATTAGAACTGTATGACCTTGTAACGTTTTTTTAGCACACATCGAATCATGCCTCATAGTGTCTAGACAACTTCCGCTGTCTGAGTTTACGCCTACATATTTGCAATTCAAAATTGAATTGACCTAATTTTACCATTTGACACCAAACCAACTATGGAAGCAGTTCAGGTGGTTATGTGTAAGTGACTAAAAATCAACTCTGCGACTTTGAGGCTTTTTTAACAAGTGTAAAAGCAATTTTATATTCATTTAAACTACATTGAACTTCTTTTTTAATCGGATTGTTTATCGCTCTGATATTACTTCTCCATTTTGATTATTTTTCATTTTACAACTCACTTGCTCGTTCTGCTGACTTTGAAATTATGTCTATTTGTTTTAAAACAAATTCTTTCGCTTCTTGGATTTACCATCGAGTGAGTTTTTATGTGCGCTGGAACTTTTATTCCGGGGTTGTTTTTGTGCCCCCCCCCCATTTTCTCCCTATTTTCATGTTTTAATTGACTTTTCTTTTTCAATTTATGACTAACCATCTTAAAGTTGCAATTCCATTTAATGCCATAAACATCAAATTTCAGCTCAGCTATAATAATAATTTGCTAATTTATTTCTTTCATCCGAAGAGAAAATAGCAAGAATAGCATTCTTTGAATCTCTGCGGAATAAAGAGTTTTTGAAAATTGTTTTTGGAGTATTCTAACGAACAATAAATTTACTTATAAATGTTAATTTACAGTCTTAAATTTCTTTTGATTACTTTATAATAATCAATTAGTGAGGGGACGATTCCAATATTTTCCCCCGATTCTGATACATTTACCGATTCCAATTCCGAATCTTTATATATCCTTAGATATTTAACTATAGAAGAGCATTTTCCCGATTATTATAAAGACACATGTTAAATGTGCGGATATTTTCTCAAATGTCAACAAAATTTCAAAAACACACACACACATGGGTATGATCTATAAATTTTTGTTTTATCATTATTATTAGCAGAAGATATTGCTTTCAACAAAATCAAATAAAAATAAGAAAATTAAAAGAATCCTTTATGGGATCGGAAAATCGGCACATATCTTTCCAATTCCGATACTCCAAAAAGTTCCGATTTTTCCGATTCTCGATTCCGATGCCGATTATTCCTCCCTACTCTAATATATATATATATATATATATATATATATATATATATATACATACATTTTTCAAAGCAAAAATTTGTTTAGATGGAAGCAACCCCTATTTTTACATCAATACTGAGTATATATATATATATATATATATATATATATATATGTGTGTGTGTGTGTGTGTGTGTGTGTGTGTGTGTGTGTGTGTGTGTGTGTGTGTGTGTGTAGAAAGAGAGAGAGAGAAAGAGAGAGAGAGAGAGAAGGGACAGACAATACGGTAATAAAATATTTAAATTTAACTATTTTAAAAAATGAAGAATCAAAAAACAATTACTGTTTTCTACAAACAGGCAATATTAAACGAAAGAACTTGCAACATTTGGTTATCTGACGTTCTCTCTATATAAAGTTAAGCATGTATATATGTATATATATGTCTATACATGTGTATGGACATGATTCCCTCTTAAACTAATTAATAACCCGATTATAACTAAGCTATCGAAAAGAGAACAATTTTCAATTCTAAAATATTTTTTCTGAAATAATGCCCTCCGTACTCCCATTTTTATAGGAAAAACCAGCAGAACGTCCGACTCAAGAATCTGCAATAAACAGTGTCTGGCCAAATTGGTTCCTGCTATTAAAGACTTCCTGTTCTTGGGTATCTTTCGTGAGATTAAATTCTTAGGTGAAAGTACAAAATAGTTGAGACCCCCGCCTTTCAATAATAACTATTCAGCACGATCTCTTAACGATTTAATCCATAAATTAATATATTTGGGAAACTGAAACTCTCGCTGGAAGTTATATTACGGAAGAAGTTTAATATCAATAACTGGATCTGATAGGACACAATTTACTACGGACTTACGTCATGTGTTTTTATGGTGAAGCGTTAATCGATAAATACTAAATACGATAAAGAGAAAAATTAGAAAGTTGTAAAAATAAACTATATATATCTATAAAAAAACAGGTTAACTACTTGAAAATACGTAGTATGGATATAAATTCAAATAAGTAGAAGCGTGTGTACGTGTGTAAAAGTGTGTGCCTCAGTTAGTCTGTTTAGTGAATGCGTGTATGTGTCTATGGACTCATGCGCGCGCGACGAAAACATCCATTTTGAAAACAAATTAATGATAAAAATAAGTGTTTCTTTAAACTGCTTCATTCGTTTCCGTATTTTTTTATGTGTCTTTTTTTCTTCTTTTTTTTCTCCTTTCCCAACGAATTTCGAATTTGGAGTCGAGGTTCCTAATAAGCAGTGATAACAATATAATAATTGATGGGGCGTGGTCGGTGTCAAATAATCTCAAACTGATTATTAGCGCTGGGGGCTCCCGCTGAAGACGACTCCGTCCCCCAAATTACGAAGAGCAGTGAAGCATGTAAATACACATGTGCGTGCGTCCATGTGTTTGTCTTTGACAGTGCACGTTTGACATTAACGATGACAATGACGAAAGATGATGCTTTCCAAATTTTACTAATTTACTAGCAGGACCGTTGCCCTGCATTGCCCGCTCGTAAAATACGCTTAAATATAATATTTTAACTTACGCAGATTTCGTATTTATTATTACTAACCGGAATTGTGGAAATTCCACAGCGGACTCTTTCATATGTAATATATTGGTGTTGGCATTCTGTGGATGTTTAACGTAAATGGAGACGCCCTGATATTATTGTAGCCCTTTTGTTAAAACTGCAAAAGCTTTTATCTAAACTATTAGAGACGCCCGCCGTAGCCAGGTAGTAAAATACGCTTAAATATGATATTTTTCTTTATGCAGATTTCGTATATATTATTATAAAGTCAGTTTTCTATCAATTTTTATATATTATATTGTTGTGATTTAAAAAATAAAAATATATATCCATGTGACTTAGGTGCATTAGCTTGAATCGAAACCGAAACCGAAACCAAAACTTATGAAGAATTCTCCGTTAAATTATTTATAAAAAGTAAGATGACTTGAGTGGCATTATCTGTAATCGAAACCGAAACCAAAACTTATGAAGAATTCTCCGTTAAATTATTTATAAAAAAGTAAGATGACTTGAGTGGCATTATCTGTAATCGAAACCGAAACCAAAACTTATGAAGAATTCTCCGTTAAATTATTTATAAAAAAGTAAGATGACTTGAGTGGCATTATCTGTAATCGAAACCGAAACCAAAACTTATGAAGAATTCTCCGTTAAATTATTTATAAAAAAGTAAGATGACTTGAGTGGCATTATCTGTAATCGAAACCGAAACCAAAACTTATGAAGAATTCTCCGTTAAATTATTTATAAAAAGTAAGATGACTTGAATGGCATTATCTGTAATCGAAACCGAAACCAAAACTTATGAAGAATTCTCCGTTAAATTATTTATAAAAAAGTAAGATGACTTGAGTGGCATTATCTGTAATCGAAACCGAAACCAAAACTTATGAAGAATTCTCCGTTAAATTATTTATAAAAAAGTAAGATGACTTGAGTGGCATTATCTGTAATCGAAACCGAAACCAAAACTTATGAAGAATTCTCCGTTAAATTATTTATAAAAAAGTAAGATGACTTGAGTGGCATTATCTGTAATCGAAACCGAAACCAAAACTTATGAAGAATTCTCCGTTAAATTATTTATAAAAAAGTAAGATGACTTGAGTGGCATTATCTGTAATCGAAACCGAAACCAAAACTTATGAAGAATTCTCCGTTAAATTATTTATAAAAAGTAAGATGACTTGAATGGCATTATCTGTAATCGAAACCGAAACCAAAACTTATGAAGAATTCTCCGTTAAATTATTTATAAAAAAGTAAGATGACTTGAGTGGCATTGTCTGTAATCGAAACCGAAACCAAAACTTATGAAGAATTCTCCGTTAAATTATTTATAAAAAGTAAGATGACTTGAGTGCCATCACCTGTAATCGAAACCGAAACCAAAACTTATGAAGAATTCTCCGTTAAATTATTTATTACAAGAAATGGAAGGTCATAACAATTAAACGACAGTTACTCGGAAGAAAAAAGATGTAAGCGTTGCACACAATATAACACACACACACACAATCATATTAATATATAGATAGAGTTAATCATTTCATACTGTAGTTTAGTACATATATAGTCATGATTTCAAAAGTAAAAAAAATGATTATCAGATAGAATCGAAATCGAAACCAAAACATAACAAAACATAGTTTCATGATTGAAACTATGTTTAAAAGTTAAGGAAGACTGAAGTTTATTTGTACTAGATATGGTGTGACTGTGAATAGAAGTGAGATTTTATTAAATATAGTCTAGTCTCTATGACAACAATGTTTTTTATATACAATATGCAAGTAAGGACGTCCGGGCGGTCCACGGAGTTTTATAATTATACCCTTAACTCTTTAATAACAGAGCGAATTTAAAAACTTTCCAAAGATCAAGGTAAGTCATTATCTCTTTCCCTCATCTTTTTCATCAAGGTAAGTCATTATCTCTTTCCCTCATCTTTTCTCTCTCTCTCTCTCTTTTATTAATTACCATTTCTACTATATATATATATATATATATATATATATATATATATATATATATATATATATATTAGCAGGAATATTCGACGTTGCCCGGGATTGAATGATGATCAACGAATATTTCACACTTCTATATTTTTATTGTCGTCGAAATCCGCGAAATTGCTCCAAAGGAAGCTTCACATGCCTCCATGCAGTAACTTAGTCCAAAATATATGTTATTCTAATGGCACTCTTGAGAACCTAATGTTTCTTTTATAAAATGATTTAATATAATCTTCTTTTCAATTAACGAAAAAAAAACATTAAGAAATTTACGTGCTGGGTTTGAACCTACAGACCACGGCATGCAAATAAAAAATAAATAAAAATAAAAAAAACAAGCTATCAACTTACTCACAGTTGAATTTTCACGGCCCTTTGTTCTAGCATTGTTGCTAAGCGACGATATGGAAAAATAACTTTACCGATGATTAATAAATTCAAATAACGGTTTCGATTATCGGTAATTATCGGCGGTATTCTGAGACAATACTTAACTAAGATCACTCCCAGACTTACGCATTAAAGTTCTGTAAGTTTTACAGAAAATCTGTTCAGCTGTTTCGGAGTCTATAAGGAACGAACTCGAAAGTTGCATTTATATAATTGTGGAGATACAAGAGGAATAGATACTGACAATAGAAAAATATATACTGTTGCATATAGATAATTGATCAATTCAAACAAGGGAAAACATAAAGTGCTTAAATAACCCATGTACTTTTGAATGAATTCCCTTGTTTAAATTCATGAATTAATTCATATGCAATAGTATATATTTTCTATGATCAATATCTTTCCCTCTTCTATCTAAGCTCCACCTATATTGTTGAGCTTGTTATTATAGCGATAAGAATTTTTCTATGCATCATTGATCCACTTATATATATACATATCTATATATATATATATATATATATATATATATATATATATATATATACATATATACATATCTATATATACATATATATACATATACATATATATACCTATATATACATATATATACATACATATATATACATACATATATACATGCATATATGTATATATATACATATAAATACACACACACATATGTGTGTGTGCGTGCGTGTGTGTGTGTGTGTGTGCGCGCACTAGAAGATGAACTCGGCGTTACTCGGTATTAAACGTAACGTAAAATTCTTTAAAAACATAAAGTCAAAAACGGAAAGAAACTTTGACATGTGTTGCGAGTATTATTTTTTTCTAAACATTTCACTTCTTGTAAGTAACAAAATACTCGAGCTGAGATCGAAACTAAAACCTAAAGACAGTGAGTCGAGTACGATAGCCATTATGCCAGCTTCACGCGCGCTTTATTATGCGTTTTCAAACCTACTTATTCTTAACATAACTAACCTGTCATGTTTCGCGGCCGAGCATGCGCATTCCTGGAACAGTAAGCAAATAGATAAATATCCGGTGACTTCCGAGTAGCAATTTTTCGATTTTGTTCTCCTAGCCGTCCAGTTTTTCCTGATGAAAACGGATTAAAATGTTCCCACATGTTTGATTACACTATATAGACAAATTTTAAGTCTGTAGACATAAAATTCGTTGAGTATATAGTTTGAGAATTGTCCTCACACACACACACATTCTCACTTATATATATATACTAGCAGGCCACCCAGCGATGCCCGGTCGTAAAATACGTATAAATATGTTTTGATTCAGACAGAGACATGTATTATTTTTTTCTAAATAGTTTATTTCTTGTAAGTAAAAAAAAAAACCTAATCGAACTGAGATCGAATCTAAATCCTAAAGTCATTGCGTAAAGTACGATAACCATTCTACCACTTCGATATGGCATTGAACAAGTGTTCTCAAATATATATATATATATATATATATATATATATATATATATATATATATATATATATATGAGTTATAATGCTTCTTGATCGCGCATGCGCAGTAGGGAAGCAGTTGACAAATAGATAAAAATCGTTACATAGTCTCAGTTATCCCGTTGATTACAGTATTAGGTGGAACGATAAAATTGGCGCTCTAGAAAAGACAGCATGATTCCTTTCCATTTGATGAAAACCGGTTTCATTTTTTTTTTTTTTTTTTTTTTTTTTTGCAGATTATCTATTACGGAGTGTCCCAAAAGAAGCTGACGGGTTTTAAATTTGATTAACTTCCGCAATATTTAAGTTATGCTTATCAATTTTCATATGTAGGTAGATGAGCATCTCCGTGATGTTTTGACATATAGTAAGATATTATAGTCTACTTATTTTATACAAGTTAATTTAGAGTATGTTTTTCACAAGGTCTAATTTTAGTTATGAAAAAAATGATGTTACTCAAATGTCCACCATTTTCACTTTCACACTCTTGTACTCTCTGCAGGGCATTGTCCAGCACATCACTTAATGTTTCAGGGCTTATGGCCCTAATTTCCTCCTCTATATTGTTTTTAAGGGCATTTATTGTGCCTGGTTTGTTTGCGTATACCCGCTCTTTGAGGTAATCCCAAAGGAAGAAATCTGCACATGTGAGATCTGGCGAGCAGGGTGGCCAATTTATCTCACGGCCACGAGAAATTATTCGGTTGCCGAATATGTCCTGGAGCACATTTAATGTTTCTGGTGCCGTATGCGCCGTTACACCGTCCTGATGGAATCACATTGATCGAGAGACTCCAATTTGACTTGCTCTCCTTCTTACTGGTGTAGATGGATCATCGGCCACACTCTCTGCTAATCTCTAACTATTCTCATCACTTCTTGCCGTAGGGGGTCTACCAGATTTTGAGAGATCAGATACAGACCCTTGCTCATGAAATCGAGCCACCATAGCTTTTGTTGCATTGGGAGTAGGTGAATTTCTTGTGTCCAGAGTCCATTCACCAAATGAATTTCTTGTGTCCAGAGTCCATTCACCAAATGGCAATACAGCAGTCCTAGTACTTTGCACCTGCTGATAGGACAGCCTCCTTAGTGGTTAATCCAAAGTTCGGGTCTCTGACTATCAGGCGGATAACGTCAGCCCAGACGAAACGTTTACCTCCAGCACCTTTACTAGTGACATGGAGACGTCGAAATTCTCTTTGAGTTTCTGATATTGAATCATTCAACCGAAAATACGACTCTACGATAAATATCTGCTCCTCAGTAGTGTAACGACATATAATGACCTGAGAAAATAAAAGAAAAATATAAAAAATTAAGAAAGTTATGAATTTTTTTTTTAATCGTCAATTTCTTTTGGGACACCCCGTAGTTGGCCAATCGTGTACAAATCCCAAGAGCGATAGGAGTCTTCTATCATGTCTTAACATGATACAATGTTCAGCAAGCGAGATCGGCTATCTACCAATTCAATTTATGACAACAGGGCCATTTCCATCACACTCAAAATGCATCGCTGGATTGCCACGAATAACAGAGACGTTTCCATGGTGATGATAGTTTTGCTTTCTAAAGGAGCGTTT
Organism: Euprymna scolopes; assembly: GCF_053919585.1. NCBI lineage: Eukaryota > Metazoa > Mollusca > Cephalopoda > Sepiida > Sepiolidae > Euprymna > Euprymna scolopes. The sequence goes on along the minus strand of NC_136493.1, from coordinate 47,822,917 downwards.
ACACATGTTATTATCAGTTATAATTCAGTGACAATAACTAGTGGTTTTCCATAGAATCTGAGTTACCATAAGTCTCCCCAGATTTCTAGCTCTTTCTATAATCGTTGAAAATCATCTTGCATTATTAGCCGTTTCTCATTGGTTTATTGCTGGCAACGACCATTGATCTTCTCTGAAATTTCAGTAGTAATCTTTTTGTAGTGAATGATTGGTGCACTGCCTTCTCGGTCTTTCCATTCTCCTTGCCCATTTATGAACCATTCTGTTTTGTATCAACCGAGGCTGGCGGAACTACATGCATGTGTATTGATGTGCTCTTTTTTCCGGGAGATGGAGTCAGCTGCCAGATTCAGTTCCTTTAGGCTCGGTTTATATATATATATATATATATATATATATATATATATATATATATATATATATATATATATATATATATATCGTTATATTTCTATTTCAAAATAACTGAGGCTTATTAGCGTTGGTTTGTTATCTTAATTGGTTTCTGCATTCGAGGATGTTTACTATACATTCCGGCTGTTTATTTAGAGTTCTCACACAGGCCAACAACAGATTATTCATTGAGACTCTTTCACTCGGCTTATTATTATTATTATTATTAGTAGTAGTAGTAGTAGTAGTAGTAGTAGTAGTAGTAGTGCAATTATTATTAATGTTGTTATTATTCTTGTTATTATTATTAGTTTTATTATTATTGTTATTGTTATTATTATTGTTATTATTATTATTGTTATTGTTGTTATTATTATTATTGTTATTATTATTATTATTATTATTATTGTTATCATTATTGTTATTATTATTATTGTTATTATTATTATTATTATTATTGTTATCATTATTGTTATTATTAGTGTTATTATTATTATTATTGTTATTGTTGTTATTATTATTATTATTATTGTTATTATTATTATTGTTATTGTTATCATTATTGTTATTATTATTAGTGTTATTATTGCTGTTGTTATTATTATTAGTGTTATTATTATTGTTATTATGATTATCATTATTAATGTTATTATTATTGTTATTATTAGTAGTAGTAGTAGTAATAGTGTTATTATTAATAGTGCTATTATTATTGTTATTATTATTAGTGTTATTATTATTAGTGTTATTATTGTTATTATTATTATTATTATTATTGTCATATTATTATTATAATTATTATTAGCATGGTTATTATTATTTTATTATTGTTATTATTTATTATTATTGTTTATTTATTTATTATTTATTCTTTTTTCTTTCTCTTTTTATTTGATTCTCTATCTGTTAACAATAGCTTGAAATTGAAATTGAAATTGATCGACGAATGTCGATATTTTTTAAGTTGCGGTAACTACTACTGTTGCTGCTACTCCTACTGCTGCTACCATTATCGATCTCTTTCGATCTATCGCTAATATACTTATAACAAATAGACAAACGTCTAATCCCAAACCTCTACCCAAAACTAAAATGAAATAAAAGATAAAAATTTATGACATTCACTTTCTATTTTAAATAGCATTGTGTTGGCGCTATTGTTTTCAGGAGAGTAGAGTCAAGCATTTGCTTCCTTTCCGGTTTTTACGAGGTTAACGGGAGGGGGGTGAGCACCTACAGCAAATTACCATGATCGCTACTCGAAAAGCAAGTACAGATAATAGCAGCAGCTTTTAGGGCTTCGTTGCATTTATAAAAGATTTGCTTACATTCTACAACGAAATGTTTAAGCACAGTCATTTTATAATGTAGATTCAGCTCCCCAGAAATGTTTTGTCGACATCATTTGTTGCTGTTAGAGGAAACACTCACAGTAGGTCATGGAGGATGTAAATGTTTAGAAAGGGGGGCGTAATCCACTGGAAGGGCACTGGTATTACTGAAGAGTCATATTGCCACTTAGGTTCCAGCTATATAACAATTGTAAATGGATGCTTTCCAACAGGAGTAAAAGTGCTAGGCATCTGAAAAGGCTTTTTGTTACTCAGATTCCAGGGAATATCCTACTTTGCCAGTGAGCGATCACTGGTAAGAACTCATACTCTGAACTCATACTCTGTTAAGTACAATCTAAAATAGGGGAGTCTTTTTCTTTGGACCGAAGAAATGTGATGCTTGGAGGGGGGGGGAGATCGGCTATGAACGTTTACGTGACAAACAAAATGGATTATTACTAGGGTTGTGCCAACAAAATATTCTTTTCATTCTTTTGACTCACGGGTATATGACTGACACAGATAGACACACTTAATCAAGCGAGAACTACATCAGTCTATATAAAAACATAAAATATTTACGGATGTATACTCAAGAGTCAAAACAATGAAAAGAATATGCTGTTGTCACAACCCTAGTTATTACAGACTTTTATCATCACACATCCAGTGGCTTTTACGTTACCATTTTTGCTCCGTAAGTTGTTGAATAAGTCTTTAAATATTCTGCTATTTTTTTTTTAGTTAATATTAAACCAGTAACGTTTATCACTGTAACGTAGTCGTTACATATAAACTTTCTGGGGAGCTGAATAAACATTATAAAATTACTGGGGAGCTGAATAAACATTATAAAATGACACGTTGTATGCAGACAATCGCAAGGAAAGAAAAAGAAAATAATTCAACTTACTTTTTTCCTGTTGAGACAACAGACATTTATTTACAGGTACTTCCAGAATAACGCAATGTTTCTTGTTCAAACATCTTCCTATACTCCAGTATGCTAAATAAGACTCTTCTGTGACGAACAAGTGGTACTCTGTCTGTTCCCGGCCATGCTTAAGACACGTCTTTCCCTGTCGTTCTCGGACCATGTGTGTAATACGTCTATTTCTGCTCTCTCGTGTCTCGAACACATCTCGAAACTTTTTTTTTTTTACAAGGTGGTCACCACTTATCAAGGCCTGGAAGCCACTCAGGGATAAGGGTTAAGTATAGTACGTTAGTGTGGAGATTAATAAGAAGGTTATTTCTGCTGAGGTGATTGACTATTTCTCTATTTAATATGGATTCCAGCAACTTACTCATGAGACACAGGAGACTTATTGGTCTGTACTGATAGGGAGATGACTTATCACCTGAGTTCTTAAATACAGGGCATATTGATAAGGTTTTCCAGGGTGTTGGAAAGCACTTCTCCTTAAGGCAACGCTTAAACAGTTTCGTGAGTATTGGAGCAAGTTCTGATTGAAGCTTTTTTAACACTATAATTGGGATGCCGTCAGGGCCAGTTGCTTTACTGGAATCAAGATTCTTGATTAGCTTGGCGACCTCATGCCCAGATATTTGTATGTTACCTAGTGTATTCTGTAGGAGGAAATATGGGGAGTTGATGGTCTTCATTGCATAGGGTAGATTTAGCTGCAAAGTTCTTGGCAAATCGTTTGGCCTTGTCTGACGCTGACGATATGACCTCTGGTCCATTGATAATGGTTGGGATAGAACGCACACTTCTGTTCAGGATCCTATTTGTTATTTGCTAATACTATAGAGGACACATCCTTTTTAAACATGGAATGCAGAGGTAGATCAGATATAAATGTACGGAAGCTATCCCAGTCAGCCATGGAGTATCGGTATACAGTACGGTGGAGGAGTACTCTGGGGACTTACTACATTTCATTTTTATCTTAATTAATACGGCAGAATGGTCGGAGGATCATAGAAGAGAAAGAACGGAACATGAACATAGCTCAGGGGAAGTTGAGAGAAAAAGGTCTAGTAGGCTTGCATATTGACCTGTAGTATCGGGTACACGGGTGGGCTCGCGAACAATCTGACTGAGGATAATAACTTCGCTGTTATGGGGCCGATAGAGGGCAAATATAAATGCAGTGGTGTAAGCAAGTGCAACCCGAAAGCACATATAAGGTAAATTATGATATTCTCTAGAGATATCCCTGCCACATGGGAAGCCATCTAAAATGTAGGTACATATTCCATGCCCATGGCGATTTTGGGGGTCAAATTTAGATGTTAAGTTAGAGTATCCGTTAATTATGCATTAAGAATTGATTATATAATGTTAAATTGAATTTTTAAAAAAGTTCTTAATGTTGCAATATTTTAAGTTATAAATTTATTATATATTTTACTAGAATAGCTTGTCTTTTTCTTTTCCAGTTTTAAAAACAAGTTTTTAACTTTTCCATGTATAAGCTTAACTATATTACTTTTCATGCTCGCATTTTTTTATTGTAATCCATGATTTTTCCCGCCTTTTTTTTGTCTCTTCTTTTTGTTTAATTACTTAATTACAGTTTTATTTCAGTTTTTTATTAAGTCAATTTAAGAAGTCGGTAATATCGTTTTATATAGATTGTTGACAATGCGTATAATATTGATCACAAAAAAACAGAAAATATTATTTCAAAGCAAAGCCTGTAAAAAAAAAAGACAATATATTCTAATAATAAAAATATATTAAAGTTATAACTAAAAATATTGCAGCATTTAATATTTATATATAATGTTAAATCTTAATTTTTTTTAATTCTTAATATGCATTGTAAAATATTAACATCATGGTAAATGACTTCCTCTCTGTTAACTTAAGTGGGTCGTTTTCGGGTCAATATTGGTGGGAATATTGCAGAAAAATATATGAATGGTGCTTTAATAATCTGAGAAAAATTGATTAATCATGGTGATATGTTGAACTATGCGTAAAATAAATTACAATAGTTTAATTTTTTTAAATCAGCAAGCATTTTTGCACCGACCTCATATATATATATATATATATATATATATATATATATATATATATATATATATATATATACCTACATATATATATATACACCTACACATATATATATACACCTACACATACATATATACACACACACACACACATATACATATATGTGTGTGTGTGTGTGTGTGTGTGTGTGTGTGTGTGTGTGTGTGTGTGTACTTACAGGAGAGGCGTTACAAAAGTAATGCCTCCTATTTTTTATTCGGCCCGAGTAGATCAAATGTGATTTTAAATTGCAGTTTCTTGATGACTGAAATTATGCATTCCTGACTTGAAAGTTGCAGATATTGACGGTATTAGACTGAGAAAGCAATCTCAGCCATTGACTTGCGTCAGAAACAGAAATGTGTTACTGCATTCCGGGCAAAAGTGCATTGTGAAAGGTCATAACTATGTAAAAAATTTTATCCTGGAGAACAAAAGGTCGCTCCTTTAAATGTTACTACTCCCGTTTTCGTAGCTCTTCAACTTTGTGAGTTTAATGATAGGAGGCTTTATTTTTGGAAGGGTCTGCTCATATATATATATATATATATATATATATATATATATATATATATATATATATATATGAGCAAACAGTTAAAAAGATATGTTAAAAAACACTTTGAAATGAGTTAAAAACATATTTAATCTGAAAAGGAAACACTAGATAAATGGATAGTCCTTAATCCGCGGAGTTTCGAAGAAATACTTTCCTTCTCATCAGAGGGTAGAAATTAGCAAAATGCGGGATTGGATTTTGCATGCAGAAGTATTTGATGAAACAATAAGTCAAAGATCTTACTTGAAAACAAAAAAAGTGAAGCAGAGGGAATGCGGTAAAGAAGAAGGTGATTACACACGAATGGATAGTCTGGTGGAAGATAAAAAGTCCAGTGACGGTAAAATCCAAATGTAAAACTTCAAGAAAGTTAAAAGAATTTCCATTTGTACAAGTAAAATCCATATATATATATATATATATATATATATATATATATATATATATATGGATTTTACTTGTACAAATGGAAATCCTTTTAACTTTACATATTACTAGGTGGTCATCACATATCAAAGCCCGGAAGCCATTCGGGGATAAGGGTTATTGCGTGTACAGTACGTTAATGTTGAGATTTGATAAAGTATCCTATTTAAAGGTGAGTTTCATCAGGAATTTGTTTATGTATGACTTGAACACATCCAGGTTGTAGTCAGGCGGGAAACAAACAAACGGAACATATATATATATATATATGTATATATATATATATATAATTTTTCAGAATGTGAGAAGTTATATAATTCGTTCCACAGCCAAACAACGTCGCAGTTCACAAGATACATGACAGCCAACAAACCGGAAATCCAAGACTCAAGTTTTGCCTTCATTTGGGCTTACTGATGAGCCTTAATGAAGACGAAACTCGAGTCTTGGACTTCCGGTTTGTTGGTTGTTATGGCTCTTGTGAGATGCGACGTTGTTTGGCTGTGGAAATGATTATACACACCCACACACACACACACACACACATACACATAAGATTTGTTGTTGGCGTTTTTGTTTTAATTTTAGCGATATTAAAAACTTTTAAACGCTATTATTTTTAGGCCCCCTGGCAGCTTTTTAAGGAGCTATAAGCTCTCTCTCTCTTACTCTCTCTCTCTCTCTCTCACATATATATATATATATATATATATATATATATATATATATATATGAATAGCTCGCCCTTATTTTTTATGGGACGTATTTACTACTTATTTTTAGTATTAAATATTATACGTGCACGTAAAAATAATATTTAAAAATAATATATATATATATATATATATATATATATATATATATATATATATATATATATATATGAAAAAATGATTAATAAAACATGTTAAAAAACATCTTGAAAAAGAGTTAAAAACATATTTAATTTTAAAAAAGGAAGCACAAGATTAGTGGATAGTCCTATCCTAGGACTATCTACTTATCTTGTGCTTCCTTTTTAAAATTAAATATGTTTTTAACTCTTTTTCAAGATGTCTTTTAACATGTTTTATTAATCATTTTTTCATATTATAAGCTCTATTTCCTTTTCGGTTTTATTGAGCTTTTACATCTGGTTGAGATTACTTTACTTGTGAATATTAACTCTTTAATATTTTTAGTATATTTTAAGTTTACCATTTTGATTACCTTGGTAAACTTATTGTAATTTTTATTTCTTTTATATATATATATATATATATATATATATATATATATATATATATATATATATATATATATATATATATATATATATATATACGTTATCCTGGTTAAATATCATTTTATTATAATTATAACTAGTTTTGTTATACCGAACAACACGCTAATACTAAGATCTACCAGAGTAAATTATACAAGATAAATTTTTGTGATTTCAATTGTAACTTGCTAACGGCCGTCCTTAAGCAGAAGGAGTTATTTTTTTATATAAATATTATAAAACTATTTTCAGCCGTTTTGGAGTTTCTATAATTTTTTAATGGTGCCCTCTTCTCCATTTCCTTCCAATAATCTCATCTTGAAATGCAGGCACAACGGAAATTATCAGAGCCGTCCAATAGACGAGGAAGAACTTTCGGTAAACTAAAGTCCTTCAGTTCCTACTTGTGAATACATGAGCAAGCTTCAATTGCACTGCATTTTGACCTACAGGCTCTCTATGTACACACGTGCGACTATATATGCACTCTCTCATACATACACACATACATATTACAATACACATACACACACACACATATATATATTTATATATATATATATATATATATATATATATATATATATATATATATATTTGTGTGTATATTTGAATGCTATGAAATAAAAATTTTGCAGCATAAAAAAATTATAAAATGCGCTTAGATTGATACGAATGGCATCAGAAAAACATTTCCAAACTTATATATATATATATACACTAGTAGATATATATATATATAAGTAGATATATATATATATGTAGATATATATATATATATATATATATATATATATATATATATATATATATATATACGTGCATTTGGGTGAATATATAAATATGTATGTATGTATGTGTTTATTTTTGTCATCTTTTACAAGGCAAGTCGTTGACACAGCTAAAAAGACAATCATTATACAAATATTTAATAAAAAAATATGCAGTGTAAATATTTTACTATTGTTTGTAGCCATATATATATATAAGTGTATGTGTGTGTGCGCGCGCGTGTACGTGTGTGTGTGTACAATGTGCATGTGCGTGTACGTGCGCGTTTGTGTATGTGTGTGTGTGTGTGCATAGGAACAGCATTTTTTCTTCAAGACGTATTTCTTTAAATATGGCAGACAGCGTATGTCTTCATATTTCTCTTTCAATCCGTTCTGAGTTCCTTATTATTTCTCGTGTTTCAAACTGGAACTAGCCAATGTACTTCCAAATAAAATAATATATCTGAAACACTTATTAATTCATGTACAACAACTATTATTGCAATTTCACAAAAGTCGGAAGCAGCTGAATTTTCATGTAGGGCGTCCATTTTTTTCTTTTGTCGCCTTTGCATAAAATTAAATTAAACTAAATGTTGCCTACAACACGTCCCATTACGTGTAAAGGTAGCCTTCCAAAATTCAAAATTATCAGTCGTTAATTAATCTAGAAATGAATTCTATAGATATAAATAAATATATAAATATATACACATACTTAACTTTGTATGAATAGGAATTACTACAATAATCTTCGAAAACAGGTTTGCTGCAATGTTGGTTTGAAGAAATTAATTTTCGCTTCTGTTAAATTGTCGCCTTGAAATGTTTCTAGTGTGAATGAATCCTAGTGTGTATGAGCAACTATCAAATGTTGGTTAATCTGATATCGTTAAGGTGAACATTTCTGACTATAACCATTTTTTAATGGATTGTTTCAAAATCAAATTATATTGTTCTGCCGATTAAACAGTGAAATCTCTATCTATAAATATAAAAGCGAAAATGTATGTATGTTTGTATGTGTGTTCGCTTTTTCTCTATGTCTACAAAAGGCTTTTTTTTTTCAGAGAAGCGGTCGGTCGCCTAACAACTTTTTAAAACTTTTTATATCACATGTAAATCGTAATATCTCAGAGTTAACAACGGGACTCGCCTGTCTATTTAATTTGCTCGACTTCGGGAAGATAAATATTCAATATGTGGGTTAGTCTTTTTCCTATAACATCTTGGGAAAATAAAAATTAAAAAAAGCGTTCCCGCAGTAAATGAAATACTAACTTGACCTCATTAAGTCATCAAAACGTGCACCTGCCAAATCCAAGTAATTAAATAAATTCAAACGTGTTTTCGTTAGCATCTCGCGGTAGTTTAATGGTTAAAACCGTCGCACTCTTTTTTTTTTCACACTTTAATTTACAACTTTGCCTCAACGGTTCGTGTTCGATCCTCATACTTACCTACCAAAACATTTTTTTTATTATTTTAACCCCCACTCCCGGTGTTTTGATTTACCCAAAACCACACACACCTCCAAACACACGGGCAACGCCGGGTACCCCTCGCTAGTTATTATATAAAAGGAACTTTGGCAATCTTCGCGTGTGTGTGTGTGTGTGTGTGTGTGTGTGTGTGTGTGTGTGTGTGTGTGTGTGTGTGTGTGAGAGAGAGAGAGAGAGAGAGAGAGTTCCCTATAGTGTGGCTTTCAGACATTTTATTTGGACTTTTTCCAAGCGTAATATATAGATTAACGAAAGAAAAAAACAAGAAGAATATTGAATAGATTCATGTAATGAATATCAGTCCCTACTTATGAGAATATGATTGGCTTTTAAGCCATGAATATCAACTGGTAGAGCAGCATGGAGGTGACATCGAAAAATACGCCGAAAGTATCACGCTTAAGGATATTACGAGCTCCAATCACAAACATTCGTTCAATAAGGCGACTACCAGAGTTTTACTCGAGTACTGTTGCAAATACCATTTATCTACTTAAACAAATATATCCCTATTTGCAGGACATATCATGGACATATACAGTTTATGACCCAGTCTACGGCAACTTTACTTCGGCATATTCCGGTAGATTACATAATCAACCTGAAGATAGCAAATCGAAGACAACCAGACGATTATTTCAGAGCGTAGCATTCTCCTTTCCTCATGTTAAGAATTGTTTTCTATTTAAAATACCAGTTCTTTTTCTATTTAGAAAGTCATTATTAACACGGGGAAAAGACAGGTTCACGTTGATAGAACCTATTGAAAGTCGTTTTCGCTTTACAAAAGTTTACTTTTAATGAATTTCACGCTTTCATTGAAACTTGTCATCTCCTGACAGCTTATTTGATAATCGCTTCGGCATCTTCCAGCTGCCTATGTAACCTTCCAAAAGATGCCGATACAAAGTTGAAGAATATTGGGTCGTAAACTGAATAAGAACGGTTATTATTTTTAATAAATTATTTTACAAAACATTGAAGAATTTCCACGGGGCTACTAGATTATTATTAGTATTATTATTATTATTATTATTATTATTATTATTATTATTATTATTATTATTGTTGTTGTTGTTGTTGTTGTTGTTGTTGTTGTTGTTGTTGTTGTTGTCGTTGCTGTTGTTGTTGTTGTTGTCGTTGCTGTTGTTGTTGTTGCTGTTGTTGTTGTTGTTGTTGTTGTTGTTTCATGGTAGTTTCCTTATATGATTTCCTTCCTGATTTTTATTTCTTTTTCATATTCTTTCTGTTGCATTCTGGTATTAAAAGGGAAGACTATATCAATGATTAAGCAAACTATCTTGTTTTTTTTTCTTTTGTTGTTGTTTAGAACATTTTCATGTATTGACTGTTCAGGGACATTATCAGTTTGTATGCGCATGTCCCAAAGAAGTCTGACATTGTCCGTTTAACTTGTATCACTTCTGGTTTATATTAATATCACTTTTCCTTGTGGTCTAATTCATAAAGTTCGCATATATTCCAGTTACAGTAGGACTTGAGCGACTTTGTCGTGTCTCCATTTTTTTTTTTTTTTATATATATATATATTGATGCTGGGCTAGTATAGGACATTCTAGTATGATATGCGATAATGTTTCGTCCCTTTCATTACGCATTCTACACATCGACGATTTGAGTAGTAGTAGTAGTAGTCGTAGTATAGAGTAGAGCCTATAATTGACGCACATATAAACACGTGCCTGCGCACACGCGTACAGGAAATATTTAATTATATTCTAGATTATAGGAGGGTTTACAGAAAACAGGAAAATAGGAGACCGTGTAATTAGGGTCGATCGTAAGACGTTGGATAAAAAGAGTTGACAAGTCAGGGTGGAAAAGAATGGAAGAAATGGAATATGGGGTGCGTGCACCGGCGAGTGTTTAGGAAGTAATTTAAGAATAAAAATAGGGTTTAATGAGCGGCGTTGTCCTCCGTGGAAGTATAAGTAAAAAGAGTGTGAGAGAGATGGTGTTGGAAGAATGGGGAGATGGTTTGATTTTTGGAGGAAAAACGAGAGAACAGTATTTTTGTTTTTTTAAGAGAAAGGTGTGAATGATGGAGAAGAAATCAAAGTGAAGATGAAAAAATAAAATGGATGACTGAGTCGATGAAAGAAAAAAAAATCGAGAGGTAAAGAAGGATGAGGGATGGGTTGGTAAGGAAGTAAGGAAGGAGAGAAATAAGAGAGGTGGGAAAAAAGAAGAAAATATCACAAAGGGAAAAGAGGAAGGAAGGGAAGAACTAAGAACGGGAACGATGAAGGAATGGGGAAAGAAAGGGAGAAAGGAAGGAGGGAAGGGAGAAAGAACGAAAGGAAGGTAAGGGAAGGAGGAAGGTGGGAAAGAAGAGAATGATGGAAGAAGAAAATAGAAAGAGAAGGAACGAGCAAGGAATTAGAGGAGTAGTGGAGGGAGGGAAGAAGAGAGAAAGGGGATGAAGGGAAAGAAAGGAGAGACGAATGAAGGATGAAGTGAAGAAGAAGAAAGAGAGAAAGAGATATTATAGCCTCGTCGAGTACTTTACATGGAAATAACAATAGAGCAGAAAGAGACTAACGGCGTCTCTTCTGTGTAAAAAGGACTGTAAGAAACAGAAGAGATCATTCTCACTCGATTTCGAAGTCGAATTTGAACTCTGTCTAAGCAATAAAGAGTGCTCTGAGCGGCTCCACTCTAAATGTGGCAACAATCCTCCATCTCAAGATGTATCTGTTATATAAATAGAGGGTTGTATCAGGAGTCGGGTATTTTCTGGGGCAGTAGAATGACCCAAACAATTTTCCCAACACTTTAATCACAGATTGGATCTACATCTTACATTCTAGAGCTAGATTTCACGCGTAACCTACGTTTACACACGGGGCCCACACGTTGTATGCAGTGTACGTCGCAAAGGAATATAAGACATAACTCGACTCCTTTTTTTAACAATGAACTTTATTTCCTCATTCTCCCGCCACGCGTGACTTCTCGTTACGGCCGTGACGTCACTCACGTCTATAACGTGATTTCGAACATGCTCTGGAACAATCTCTCTCTCTCTCTCTCTCTCTCTCTTTCTCTCTCTCTCCCTCTCCCTCTCTCTCTCCTGTTTATATTCTTTTTTTCCTTGCCGTAACGTCATTTCGCTCACTGCTCGGTATTTGAATATAGCCACCAAACGCGGTGTTACACACGAAGTAATCGTTTTTTTTTTTTTGTGTGGGAAGAGAGTTGTCTTTTGTTTTACGGCATATCGACCGTTTTTTTTTTTTTAATTATTTAATGCCAACCTCGATCATTTTGGTAAAGGCGTTTCTGCTTCAAGTTCTTCATATCTTTAAAAATGTATTCGTTGTGTTTCATTGTTTTGTTTTACGGTATGTCAAGCCGAATACAGTAATTTTGGGAAAAAGTTTTTTTGTTTCAAATATGTATTCATGAATTTTGGTTTAGGTTGAGGTGTTTTGTAGATTAAAATTGTTTTGCAGAACATACGAGAGTTTTGCAAAGAGAAAGGAAAAAAGACAATGTTTGATGTATTTTTAGTCAGGAAACCAGTATCTTCAGACAACCTGATCTGGTAGAACCAGCTTGGGCAAAGAAAGAACGTACAAAGTGTACATACAACAAAGAAGGAAGTAGTGATACGCAAAGAAAGAGGGGGAGGTGGATATAGGAGACGAAATAATACAAGTGAATTAGAAAATGATAGAAACGCTAGAAATGGAAGAGAGAATGAATAAAGGAAGAAATAGAAAACAAAGTAAAAAAAAAAACGAAGAATTGGAAAAAGAAAGAAAAAGAAACAGAGTTTTTTTCTGAGACTTTCGGTGTAAAAAAACTTTGAAAAAAGACTTTATATTTTTTATTCTTCTTACATCGAAATTACCAGAAAAAAAATGATTTTAAACATTTAATAAAAAAAATCTACATATTCATACATTAGCGTGTGTGCTATTTATTTATTTCCTGTGTCACACTTACATCCAACTCGTTTAACTGTTAAGTAGAGAAAGACATCATCAAAAATAAGGAATCTATTTAAGTTCAAAACCCTTGAGTGATTTTTTGGACACTCTGTATATAAAATTCGCGTTAAGCTCGCAAACACACATTCATGTCAGACTTTACAACAACCGTCAACAACTCCTAATTATTTTTAATTATGAGAATGCGGTTCCTCGTTGCTTCGGCTGCTTGGAGACCGGGTAGTAAGTACCAGTCAAGAATCCGTTCTTGACAATCAGCTCGACGGGTAATGGGCCATTTACGTGGCGAACTAACTGTCGGACTGAGGTACGCCACCTGAGTATTACCTAAGAGGACCACTTTCCCAGATCTTGCTTCCCGGCCCTCGGGCGGGGCAAGTATATTGCTTGTTGCTTGAGGCGCCCCCCCCCCCACCGAGGAATGCCAACTGAGATACCCAGGCAATATTTGCTAGACCAGAGTGCTCCATGATTATATAATGATATAAATTGAATTTTAAAATATTCTTAATGCTGCAATATTTTAAGTTATAAATTTATTATATTTTTACTAGAATATCTTGTCCAATTCTTTTCCAGTTTTAACAACTGGTCTTTTATTTCTCCGTGTTTAAGCTTAACCATATTGCTTTCCATGCTCCAATTTTTCTATTGTAATCCATGATTTTTCCAGGCTTCCAATAAATTCACTTGTTCTTTGTTTAATTTCAGTCTTTTTTTTTGTCCCCATAAACACATATGTAATAATAATGTACGGCACTCATCTGCTTTCAATGACATCCTCCAATTATCTCTGTTTCATTCTTCCATTCTCCCTATTTCACTTGTAACTTCTCTTTCCGTGAGCAGTGAATTAGTAGCAACAGTAGTCGTTGAAGCGGCGTGGTTACTATGGAAACTAGTCATAAAAAGGGTTGCTCATCTCCTTAAATATTTTTACGATTTTGAACACGAGAAAATTTATCATATCTTTTGTTTTACTGAACGAAAATTGAATTTTTTTTTCACAATATAGCTGAGAAGGTGATGTATACACTCTAATAATTGTTTGAAATTTGGTCGAAAAATGAATGAGCGGTGAGCTTTAAAGCAGTTCTAAATAACTAAAACTGCCACTTAACCATATATTCAAACACGGTAGTGTTTTAATGATAAACGTTTTGAAATTCAACAACTGTGACAATCAGGACTTAGTAATGTGTGTTCTAATTCCTGCTGAACCTGTTACAAGAAACAAGTAGAAATTTTCGGAACCGCAAAATATCAAGTTGTCAAGTTTGCTGAGTAAGTTTAAGGAATTCTTAGCTAAGTCCAATCACAAAGAGTAAATATCAGGTGGTTCCGTTAGATGTTGTGAAAAAGGGAACCTCCTGATATTAACTCCCTGTGACGAGGAAGACCTGATATTTTCATTGCAAACTTTGCTTTCGTATAAGCTGTATCACCTGAAGAGGTCTCTAGTAACTGGTAACTAGCTAACCGAAACATGGTTATGATTGCACAGCAACATAATACTGCTTATGTAAAAAAATAAAAATAAACATTATACCCTGCTCTACTTCGATATTGAGAACTCTTGCATTAACCTCGTTAAACATCATTGGTTACTTAAGCTCTGGAAAACAATAACATATAATACAGAATTTTGCTAAAATACAAAGACGTACATTTTTTTCTTTTATATAACTTTTGTCTATTTCATCTTGGAGCTCTTCATTACAGCCGTTTTGTTAATCGGATGACAATTCTATGATGTTATGTTTTCATGGAAATTTTTTTCTCATCAACTCGTCAGATGTGATTTCAATCCGATGCTAACAACAAAAAGTTAATTATTTACATCATAAACCTAGTGCGTACGTTTGGGGAAATGAAATTCCATCCCAAAGTTGTTACAGGTCGGCCATCTTGGGTACCGTGCAAACCAATATTCTTGTTTTAAGGCTTATTTTCGTATTTTTCTTTTTTGTTTTTGTCTTAATTTTCAATTTTTTTTCTATTATTTATTTTCTCCTATGTTTTTATAGTTTTTATTACTATATTTATGTATGTATATATATATATATATATATATATATATATATATATATATAGAGAGAGAGAGAGAGAGAGAGAGAGAGAGAGAGAATACTAAAGCTAAGTGTTTATTGTTTATTGGTACTTTATTTGAATATATATATATATATATATATATATATATATATATATATATATACTAGCATTTCAGCCCGGCGTTGCCCGGATGTTTGGATCTGTATGTTGAGAAAAAGAAATGGTAGTAGGAAGGCAGGCTCGAACCTGTACCGCAAAGGATGAAAAGAAAGGCGTAAAACATAACGTTTATGCTGTTACGACCACCGCCAAACCGGAAGCGACATTTCTTTAAATTAAGGCTAGACAATCTAAAGGAGAGGATGACTGTCAAAAGTATCGGCGAAAAAAGTGACTCCCCTGTAGAAAAGTGCCTAGTTGAAGGGGAAGATATTAATGTTTTTAGCCAATTTTTCGATAGTTATCGTATGAAAGGTCGAACTATAAAACGATACTGATCTTGGTAAAATCCGTCGCCTCTATTTAAAGTTTAAGGCAGACATGCAAACAGACATACATACATACATTTATATATTGGTAACTAAACATTTTCGACCCAAACTGATGAAAAAGCTTGCCCTATCTCTGAATACACTTTATGTAAAATTTCAAATATTTAGACCAGAAATTGTCTGAATAATTTGGAAGAGACAGCAGAGGTCAATTTTTTTTAACTTTGACCCCTATTATGACCCCTTAAAATTTATTGTTTTTGGCTCAAATCAAGTTATTAAGTTAGATCCATGTCCAAGGAACCTATATCTAAAATTTCAAGTGCGTAGACCCAAAATTGTCGGGGGAGTTTGGTAAAGTTCTCAAAGATCAAATCGTTGAAATTTTTGACCCCTTAATCGCCAAATTTCTGGCCAAAACAAAACCTCGAATTTTCTAAATCTCAGTACCCTGTATATCAAATTTCGAGTCTGTAGACTAAACATTGACAGAGTTATTGCGTAGGTAAATGTACACAGACACACACACAGACACATTCATTTATATATATATATATATATATATATATATATATATATATATATATTATATATATATATATATATATATATATATATATATATATAGATAGATAGATAGATAGATAGATAGATTGACTTTCAAAGAAACGTCTGCTTATTTCATACAAACGCAAAAGACAGCTTTTAATTTTACCCAATAAAAAATATCTTTTAACTATTCATAAAATTTAACACAGCTGACAAATTGTTTTGTTGTTTTATTTTATTTATTTATACTTTCTAATTTTATTTTACTTTGCAAATTATATTAAAGGAATATATTTATTTCTAACAATATCGAGAGATAGTTGAATGAAGGTAGAAAGCTTCATTTCAATAGAAAATAAAATAAACAGATAGACAATGATTAGTAAAAAAAAAAAAAGAAAGATATCAGTGCATGTAGTGTTCACTATATGTAGTTCTCTGTATCAGCACACGAAAGATGGGTTGAAGGATTTTCTGCTACAACATTTAGTAAACCTCATTTTATTATATTTATTACAAGTTGGAGTTTTATTGCGTTATTAAATCTATCTGTTCGTTTCGTGTTTTTTTGTTTTCCGTTGTATCATTGAAAAGGATCAGTTTGTTACGCGAGTGGAAAGAAACAAAATAAACACAATGTAACGTAGTACACGTTTAGACACGTACGCCCAACTCGTTGTAGACTCGGTCGCAAAGGAACATAAGACAAGTAATAAATCGATTCATGTTTTTTTTTCAAAACAATGACATTTATTTCCTCATTTCCCCGCCACGCGTGACTTCTTGTTACGTTTGTGACGTCATCTCCTTTTTATAGTCTTTTTTTTTTCTTGCCGTGACGTCATTTCGCTGATGTTTCGGTATTTGCATATAGTTGCCATATGCGTGTCTGCGCTCTGTTACAATAATAGTATAACGAAAAGGTTTAATGCAACAGAGAGAACAACGATTAAGCAAAAGGAGATTACAAGAGTTAAATACGGCCTAAGGTGAATGTCTGTTGCCACATATGTGGTGGAGCCCTCAACAAGCACTCTTTTCTGCCTTGATAGGACACACAACCATCTTCGAAATTTCGTGGGCGATGACCTTCTCACCTCTCTACTCCCTTATTCTCACAGAAGACACGTTACGAGTCTGTCTCTGTTCTATAGATATTTTATAGAAGATGTTCGACTGAGCTCCAATCTATCATCCCTTCCCGTAAAACGTTCACAATTACTCGCCTAGCTAAAACAACCGACAACAACTTTCCTCACTCCCTATCCGTGCCCAAAACTGAACGAAAATTCCAAGAGCAGAGTTTTTTTCACCCTACAGCTGTCCGTCTGTGGAATGCAATACCGTTTGTTTGCTTCCCGGCTGACTATAACATGGTTGTTTTCAAGTCTAATGTAAATGCATTCCTTTTCAGTCTTAGATTTAGATAATCTAGTTCTACGCAAGTTCCGCCGGGTCTGATCTTATCTCACCATTTACCTAACACTTAACCCTTATCCTTGAGTGGCCTCTATGTCTTGATATGTGGTGACCTTCATAGTAAAAAGAAAATAATAATATATACATAACCTTCAAAACAAGGTAGCAGTAAATGCTGTGCTCACGATACAACGTTCTCTCTCTTGGTAGTATTTGCTTCCTACCTCTCCCCCGCAAGATGTGACACAAGGTCGGAAGGTGGGGAAAATAAACCTAGCACTCTGGGCTTTCAAAAGTCACTTTGACAGCATCGTCGGTATCTCTGGTAAGAGCACCTAGGACAGTAAACAATACATTTACTCTACCCGAAAGACAAACGGCAACAATATTGGAGAGTTGACCTCCTAGGTCTAAGCAGAACCATGCCTCAGCCCGACAGACAAGATCACTCTTTATTCAAAAATGACCGTCAAATACCTTTGACTGTTCTGAATATAACGTACTTGGGCTGTATTAGAAAAGGGGTTATAGGAGATTATATATATATATATATATATATATATATATATATATATATATATATATATATATATATATATATATATATATACTAGCAAAAGTACCCGTCGTTGACTGGGTTCAAAAACAGCCTACAGAAAATGGACTGATTTATGAAAGTATAATAGCTTATGAAAAGGAAGGGTTGTAAATTTGAGGTATCAAAAACAAAGCAAAATATGATGAAAGTAAAAATAAAATAGATAAACCCCATAATTTATTATACCATACCTGTTAACACTGAAACACTTATCACAATATTCTGTGGATATATATTAAAAAACCTTGTTAAACTTTGTGACATATTTCCATTTTATGGAGGTCAGGTGCGAACGAACACCCCATAATTTTATTATACCATATTTCTTCAAACTGAAACATAATTATCAAAGTATACTTACGCAGATAGATATGAAAAAGTCTTTATTAAAGTTTGTGCCTATTTCCATTCTATGGAGGCCAGGCGCGAACGCAGACCCCACAATTTATTATACCATCCCTATTTAAGTTAAAACATACTTATCAAAGTATTCTTATGTACATCTATATCAAAAAATTTTTTATTTCCATACTTTGTGGACCAGGCGCGAATGCAGACCCCACAACTTATGAACCACCGTTCTGTCAGATCAAACATACCCATTCCTGTGTCTCGATACATCTTCTATCATTATATGTAATCAGTTTTTTTTTAAATAGTCAACCATATAGGAGTCTATTCGTGACCAGACACACACACACACATTCAGCTTTATATTATAACATACATTCAGCTTTATATATATAAGTGAGAATGTGAGTGTGAGGACAACTCTAAGCCAATATACTCAACAAATATTTTATAGACAGGGTTGAAATTTGGTATTCAGAAATGTTCAAAACTTTATAATCGGTTTTCATCCGGATAAAAAGGGCTATTAGAAGGTCAAAATTGAAAAATTGGTAATAAGGGGGAGGGTCATCGGATTTTTATGTTTATCAACTGTTTCCCCACCGAGAATGCGCGAATCGTTAACATGAATGATTCCTTATGTTTAGGATAAGTAGGTTTGAAAACACGTTTTAAATCATGGCAAGCTGGCTTAATGGTTATCGTACTTATCTCACTGTCTTTAGGTTTTGGTTTCGATCTCAGCTCGAATACTTTTTTTTTTTACTAACAAGAAGTTAACTATTTAGAAAAAGCATAATACTCGCCTACACATGTCTTGGTTTCTTTTCGTCTGTTTGTTTTTTTTTTTTAATTCATTTCTTTTTATTAAGAATATAACTTTACGTTTAATACCGGGCAGTGCCGGTACATCTGCTAGTATTGCAATAATTATTACAAGCTTATAAATAATACGAAAGAACATGAAGTAAAAGCGGAAGTTAAAATGAAAATAAAATGCAGGGATGAAAAATCTTGAAGGAAATGATTGAGATGAAGAGTATTGTTTGGGAGAACAATGGAAATAAAAAAAATAAAAATAAATAAATAAAACGGAAAAATATTCATAAGCAAAAAAGAAAGGATAATTTTTTTTAATGCAAAAAGAAAAAAAAGCGAAAAAAAAACGATAATTTTCAGTTTTCAGGGAACGGAGTTTTAAATTAAGGATGGAGTTTGGAATTATTTAATGTTTATTAAGTAGCAACCGATTAACTAATGAAATAATATAATTCATGTTGAGTATCAAGAGGAGATGTCGAGAAATGCTTAATTAACGTTCGAAATACAAGGATTGAATTTAGAAATTATATAGGACTCGTCTTGGGATTGCCACTTGCGGTGTCTCATTTTATTAAACTTTTTATTCATTTTTTTTATATATACTTATTACGTGTCTTTTGTTAATAAATATTAAAAATTGCATCGATTTATTAATTTATTGATTTATTGATCTGTAGATATTTTTTTTTTATTAAAACCTTTATAGTTAAGGATGAAGCAAGAAGCTTCTAATTTTCTCCAACTCTCCTGAACACTATCGCAGTCTAATAATAATAACGTCTACACATATATTTATGAAATTCAATCTTACAGTTACGGGTGACGAAAATTCACCTATAATTTTCTCCAACTCTCCTGAACACTATCAACATCTAATAATAATATATTTATCTATTTATTTACGTTATTTGTGTTATTTATTTATTTATTTTTATTTATCTACTTAATTGATTTGATTTGATTCGTCTACACATATATATTTATAAATATCAGACTTTTATAGTTACGGATGACCTAAATCACCTATAATTTTCTCCAACTGTCCTGAACATTATAACAGTGCTAATACAGGGTGACCCAAAAGAAACGGACCCCAACTCTAATTAAGCCCCGTTTCTTAGAGTTTTGTCCGAATGACATGAAACTTTGGCCATAACTAGTTTATTATATTCAAAACATCACATCAAAACAATAGGGTCTTTGGCCCCTTTTTTCTCTGTTGACTGTAAAATGCTCAGAAAAATAATTGAATGCCCTCTGTTTTTTGGGGGAGTCACCCTGTAATAACATCTATACATATTTACTTATAAAAATTAGACTTTTATGAGTACAGGAGACCGAAATGACTTTTCTCCATCTCTTGTGAACACTATCACAGTCTAATAATAACATTTATCTATTAATTTACGTTATTTTTTCGTTTATCTATTTATTTTTAATTATCTATATAATTCATTTTATTTACTTATCTACACATATTTATTTATAGAAATCAGACTTTTATAGTTACCGGTGGCCCAAATGACCTATAATTTTCTCCAACTCTCCTAAACACTACCACAGTCTAATAATAACGTTTGTACCTATTTCTCATTGGAAAGTAGACTTTTATAGCAAAGGATAGCCCAAGTCACGAATAATTTTCGCCATCTCTCCTGAACACTATCACAGTCTAATAATAACATATTCAAATCCTGTCCGTAGCTGAATACGTTATGCTTCGCTAGGACTATCAAGGGTATCTTCATCATCACTAGATAGGTTGCCTAGCACGGCTTAAGAGAGGCCCAAGGAGAAGGATCGACCGCGCCAGTTTCGCAATCTGGTATTTTTACCTTGCGGTACATACAGCGCATCACGTTTCTAAATGGTCACCCATCTGGTATGGGTCAGGCTCGACAGTGCTTAACTTCAGTGATCTGGTGTCAATATTTTGTATTTTAACTTTTTTCAAGATACAACAGAAAGATAGAAAGATATGTTTATTAATATAACTATTAATAATACGTTCGTTTTAATCGTTGTTTATTTAGATTAATTACATACTTCAATGCAACTGATGTCAGTCTTGCCTAGCCACCCCTCGTAAAATATCGAACGCAGCATATGGACACTGCTACTTAACAGTTAATATTACATAACCATAGAAACTTTAACATATAGACATATGGCTTATTTTTTTTATAAAAGGATGATAAAGCAATAATTATAGACTTTGATGAAGAGATTACAGTTCCGAAATATTAAGATGAACATTACAAGTAGCACAGCATTTTTTTTATTTTCTTCGTTTTATATTTAGTTCTTGGAATAATCTTCTATTATTATAAACATAATATAGAACATGAGTTTTATGCTATCTGAATATTTTAAGTGAGATAAGTTCAAATAGACGCCATTACGGTTTAGTCAAAATAGTTTATAACTAGAGATTATATGCTTATTTTTGCTATTTTATTATATATATGTATATATATATATATATATATATATATAACTACTTAATTTACTCACATAAAATTAATATACGAAAGTATAGATTTATGCGTAAACTTTAAGTATTTACTTCAAAAGTGCTCAATACGTAGGTAGAGCTAGTTAGTAATTTATAAAATATATATGGCGATTAAGCTACACTGAATATTCCGCGTTTCATCCACTCTAGGACTCCTTAGGCTTAAGCATTATAGTTGAGATATTTTCTAGAATTAAAATAGGTAATTGTTCCTGATCGAAATTTGAATAAGGATACTAGAAAAGTTTAGTGGCATCTTTATAAAGAAACAAAACAACGTTGTAAAATTTAGTTTCGGAATATATATATATATATATATATATATATATATATATATATATATATATATATATATATAAGTCATTCAATGAATTTTAAAATTTATGACGTGAAATGTTTGAGTTTAAGATAAAAAGATTTTTATTATTCTATGTAAGACAGAGGATACATTGGAAATATTTTAACTCCTTATCCTATAGGATTTCGATGTCTACCATCTCTTCAGAGGAGAAAATATTAGCAAATAGTTATAATGGTGTACACCTTATTTGCTAAAATAAGTAAGACATGGAAAATCACAATTAAAATTGATTAATTAAAAGAAATAGAGTAAGAGAAGTTAAAGAAAAGGATATAAAAGTTAAGTTTTATATCCTTTTCTTTAACTTCTCTTACTCTATGAATTTTAATGGTGTAAAACATAACTATTTGCTAATATTTTCTCCTCTGAAGAGATGATAGACATCGAAATCCTATACGATAAGGAGTTAAAATATTTCTAATGTCAATGGAGAGGAAACCCTCTATACTGGGACAATTATTATTTTTGGTCATAACCAGAGTGCCCCCTTTTTACCCTACTTTTAGGGGAGCTGGTTTTTTTCTCCACATTAAAAAAACGGCCTTGTGCCTAATTTGCTTTGGTGGGAAAGCAAATAAATACCATGAATAGAAAAGATGGTTTTTAATATGAATATCGATACACACAAAAGAAAACCGAATTTGAAGATTATATATATATATATATATATATATATATATATATATATATATATATATATATATATGTATATATATACAGCATCAGAGATGGGATTGTTTGTTGGGGTTGGTGTGCGTCTGAGTGGTGCACTTTGTCGATTTTCCGTTCAGGCGCGCATGCGCAAATGTGCATGTCCTCTTTTGGTTTCCGTTAATTCCCTCTTGAAACAGAGAAGAAACATAAACATCGTTTATTATGCATCTTTTTTTCTTTCGTATTTTATATATATATATATATATATATATATATATATATATATATATATATATCAGTCTCTCTTACCAACATTGTCTCTGTTATCTTTACGCTATCCTGATTTTCTATTGACCTCTACCATTCTCCCTTACCTTATCTTTATCTTTATTTCTTTCTCTCTCATCACCCGTCTTCTCTTTCATTTTCTGTATATATATATATATATATATATATATATATATATATATATATATATATATATAAGTAAAAATGTCTTTATGCGTGTCTGTCTGTGTACATTTTCCTACCAAATAACTCTGTCAATTTTTGGTCTGCAGATTCAAGATTTGACATACGTGGTATTGAGATTTGGGAAAATCTTTTTAATTGGGTTTCGAGCAGAAATTGTGCTGTTCAGGTGTCAAAGTTCAACGATTTAACTTTTGAGAACTCTACCAAACTCCTCCGACAATTTTGGGTCTAAACACTTTAAATCTTATATATAGGTTACTTGGACATGAATCTAACTGTATAATTCGATTTGAGCCCAAAACAGTTAATATTAAGTGGTCAGAATTGGGGGTCAAAGTTTTTAAAATTGTGATCTCTGGGGTCTCTTACAAATAACTCAGCAAACTTTTGATCTAAACATTTGAAATTTTACATAAAAAGTGTTCAGACATAGGGCAGGCTTTTTAATCGCTTTTTTTGGCTGAAAATTCAGCTTCCAAGAGGTCAAAGTTTTAAAGATTTGACCTTTGCGGTCTCTAGCAAACTATTAAGCCAATTGTTGGTCTAAACATTTGAAATTTTACATAAAAGGTATTCAGACATATGGCAAGACTTTTAATCGCTTTTTTTCTAAAATTTGGCTTCCAAGGGGTCAAAGTTCAAAAGATTTGACCTTTGTAGTCTCTAGCAAACTATTAAGCCAATTTTCGGTTTAAACAATTGAAATTTTACATAAAGGGTACGAAGACTTTCAGCAAGCTGTTTAATTTGTTTGGGAGCAAAAATTTGACTGCCAAGATGTCAAAGTTGAGAGAGTTGACCTTTGCAAATCCTATCAAACTCCTCCGCCAGTTTTGGGTCTAAACACTTAAAATTTAAGATGTATGTTACTTGGATATGGGTCAGACATTTTAATTTGATTTGAGCCCCAAACAATAAATATTAAAGGATAAAAGTTATGGTCAAAGTAAAAAAATAAAAAAAATTGGACCTCTGCGGTCTTTAGCAACTTTTCTCTATGGTAGTTAAGGAATCCTATTATATAGAAGGGCATTATTATACATATGAACACTTTTTAATATATACATATGCATATAAAGTTATGAACAGTACATAGGGCCCAAGCAAAACCGGACTGAACTGCTAGTACATATATTATTATTATTATTATTATTATTATTATTATTATTATTATTATCTCTTTCGTCTTTATAGTATAATTTATTTATATTAATTTCCATTATTTCTTCTTTCTCTCCTTCTCGTTGTGTCTCTTAGAAATGCGTTCTCTTTAGCCTTTATACTATTAGTATTCACTAACCTTAACCATAACCATAACTTTAACCCTAACCCCTCTTTCTCTTATTTTGCTTCTCTATCTATCTATCGATATATCTATCTTTCTCTCTGTCTTTCTATCTATCTATCTATCTATCTTTTTATCTCTCTATCTATCTATCTATCTATCTGTCTGTCTTTCTATCTATCGATATATTCATATATTTGTTTTTCCATTACTTTCTCTTTCGTCTCCATACTATTATTATCATCTCTCTCTGTCTCTCTATCCATCTATCTATACTTTTATCTTCAAGAGCACTGAATGGCGTGGGAATGGCTGGTACGATTACGACTGTAGGAAGACGACACACTTGTGATAATGGCATCAAGTTCCTTCTGTCTGTCTTCGCAATAAACTCGCTGAAGACGTTTGCAACGTTTTAGGTCGACATTCGACAAATTGGCCAATTACGCTCACTTGCTGCTCGGCCTGACCGAACCTCGACGAGACAATTAGTCGAAAATATCAAACAAACTTTACGGTAATTAAACCATGAGTCAAATAGAATTTATTTGTAACTGATATATTTTTCCATTTTTTAAAAAAAAAATTTTTTATTCAGTTTTTGCATTTCCTATCATAATAATACTCATCACAAAAGATGTGATCGGATCAAATTTTTTCACATATATATATATATATATATATATATATATATATATATATATATATATATATATATATATGCGAAAAATGACGGTTTTGCACCACTTTTATGCATCACATTTAATATTCATCACAAGGAATGTAATATATCCCAGTTTTGATGATCACCGTTTTCTATTTACAACATCTTAGTTAAGGTTTTCTCTTTTCATCCTTATGTAGTTAAATTCTGTTTTAAAATTGAAGACTTTTGCGAAACCGGCTTATGCAAGTGCTAAGTCTATTTATATTTAACAATTTTAGTTAAGGCTTTTTTTTTTCATCCTTATATAAATGAATTCTCTTTTTTAGTTAGAAGTCGGATTTTATAGGTGCTAAGTCTGCGATAGGTTAAAGTTAATTTTTTTTTTTTTTTGTTTCCTTCCGGAAATTTAAACTGCATTCTTTATTTTTTATTTTTGCATTCTTTTTATTCAAAGCTTCTTTAGATTATATATTGGGTTTTTAGACATGTATGGCTAGGTTTCCTTCCTCTTATCTATTTGTCTTTCTGGTACCTAAGGTACTTAAGCATTTATGCATTTTTATTCTCATAACATTTATATGCTAGTTAATATGTCGCAGAATGGATCTTGTAATCATAAACTTGCTTATTAATAATTTTCTTTCATTTTGTTTATTTTTTTATTTAATTCATCTATTTATTTTTCATATATTAGTAAAAAATAGTAACCGTATTATTTTACATTTTGGGGGGAGGGAAGTTGTATTATCCACTGGAGAGCCATGTATTTAACAGTCGCCCTGTTTTTAAATCTCCGAAACAGCTACATGGTAAGCAGCTGATGATCTCCGTTTTCTATTTACAAAATTTTAGTGAAGGTTTTCTCTTTTCATCCTTACGTAGTTAAATTCTGTTTTAAAATCGAAGACTTTTGCGAAACCGGCTTATGCAAATGCTAAGTCTATTTCTAGTTAACAATTTTAGTAAAGTGTTTTTTTATCCTTGTATAAATGAATTCTCTTTTGTCATTATAAACTTTTTAGAAGTCGGATTATGTAGGTACTTAGTCTGCGATAGATTAAAATTATTTTTTTCCGGGAATTTAAACTGCATTCTTTGTTTTTATTTTTGCATTCTGTTTATTCAAAGCTTCTCTGGACTATATATATGGGGGAGTAAAAAGAACATGAATATGATCAAGTCTTTAAGAGGGGATTTATCGGGATAAGACAAAGCTCTATAAACTGTTTTGGAGCTTATATAGAAATCAATAAGGAACGAAAATTACGATATAAAAAATATGTACTAATATATATAGATTTATTCATGTATTCAATAAGGGTGATGCATTAATTAGGATAGTGGGGTAACTATCGCTAGACATCGCAACCCTATTATGTTATCTAGCACCTTCTGGCATCTTCTGATGAGAAGCATTATGCTTCGAAATATCATGGTAAAAAGAGTTCTCACTTATCCTACACCTCTTATTTTATGTAGCTATATATATATATATATGTATATATATTAGTATATATAGTTTTATATCCTTATTTTTCTTTATTAAATTGTATATATATATAATATATATTAGTATATATAGTTTTAAATCCTTATTTTTCTTTATTAAATTATATATATATATATATATATATATATATATATATATATATATAATATTAAAGCCCCTTTAAGAAGTATTACTGTTGAGCACTGTCTGGGAAATAAAATTTGCTACATTCACGATTTCCGCTGGTTTACGTATATATATATATATATATATATATATATATATATATATATATATATATATATATATATATATATATATATGCGTATGTATATATGCATGTTTGCATGTCTGCCTAAAACTTTTTACAAAGGCGACGAATTTTACCAAGATCAGTATCGTTTAAAAGTCCGACCTTTCAGACGACAAATATCGAAAGATTGGCTAAAATATTAATATCTTCAACTTAGGAATTTTTCTACAAGGATGGGTTGATTTTTTTCGCCGATATTTTTGACAGTCATCCTCTCCTTTCGATTGTCTAGCCTTAATTTTTAGAAATGTCACTTCCGGTTTGGCGATGGTCGAACACAGTATAGACGTCAGTTTTTTCCCCGTTCTTTTCCTCCTTTGCGGTACGGTTAGAGCCTGCCTTCCTACTACCATTTTTTTTTTTTTGCTTTTTTTTTTTTTGCTCAACAGACACATCCAAACACCCGGGCAACGCCTGGCTGAAATGCTAGTATATCTATAAAAGTGAAGTGTCTGTGCGTCTGTCTGTGTGTGTGTACATTTCCCTACGCAATAACTGTCAATTTTTAGTCTACAGACTCGAAATTTGATATACAGGGTACTGAGATTTGGGGAAATCTTTGTGATCGGTTTTCGGCCAGAAATTTGGCTGTTAAGTGAGCAATGTTCAACGATTTGACCTTTGAACTCTACCAAACTCCTCCGACAATTGGGGTCTAAACACTTGAAATTTTACATATAGGTTCTTTGGACATGGATCTAACTTGATAACATGATTTGAGCCCAAAACAATAAATGTTAAGGGATCATAATAGGAGTCAAAGCTAAAAAATTGACTGTGTTTTTTTTGCTCAGCATACACCTCCAAATACCCGGAACACGCTAGTATATATATATATATATATATATATATATATATATATATATATATATATATTCTGAAGGTTATATATGTATATACTAGCGGTGGGTACCCGGCGTTGCCCGGGTTTTTAGATGCGTGTGTGGTTGGGAGAGGGGGTAAAATTAAAACAAAGCGAAGTAATAACCCTGTTTAAATATTATAAAAACAATATTTAAACTATCAAGAAAAAATCGTGGAAAAAAGAAAACGATTTAAAAAATGAACAGTCCGCCAGGTCCCAGTTGTTTGTAAAATCCCCAAAAAGTTTGATGGGGGGCGCTCTAACACGAATCATTGAGGCGGAAGCGCAAAAACAAAAACGTGATGAATTAACTAAAAAGTGAATTAGGTCCATTTTCAATTCCGCAGTGAACGAATCATAACTGAATGTTTTTTTGTTTTCTCGAACTCTAAATGAATTTATTTGTTTTAATTTTAATTCAAGTGTAATGTAAGTGGATTCACGATATGGTTGCGTTGTAATCATAAACAGTAAAGAATTAATTCTTTGTGTAAAAATAAATGTTTAGTTGCAAGCAATAATAAATAAAGGTATAGTTAGATTTCAAGGTTAGAGTCGTGAAAACCGGAAGTAAAAACTGGTTAGTCCCGCAGGTTGTGTCTTACACTAACAAAAAAAGCAAAATAAAACAATAATAATAATAGCGTTTTCTTTTTATATTTTTTTTATTTTTATCTTATTTAGGGTAAAAACAGAAAGTATACATCAGGGAAAGAAGAAGAAAAAAACAAAAAACCGGCATAAATAACCTTGTACGATTCCAAACCGGTGCTTTCTCGTACTGTTCCTTGTGAACGTAACCGATGCGGTGTAAATAGGGAGCGAGGAAAGGAGGAATCTAATAGAGAGAAAAGATGCTGCAACTTCCATTGAATCTAACCGATTTTGGAAGCAAACTCTCACCGGGAAAAATATAGGAATGTACGGTTATCGGGAAAGTGCAAGGATAATAGGCCTATAGCAAACCTCTGATCCTGTGCTGCAGTTTGCGCATATTACATTTGCATGTAATGTCTTGATTTTTAATCCTATTAAGGTAATACTCACACGGCAAAAAATGAGTTCTTTTATATAATAATAATAATAATAATAATAATAATAATAATAATAATAATAATAATAATAATAATAAAGAAGATATATATTGTGAAAGTTATATATATATATATATATATATATTCTGAAGGTTATTTACTATATATATATATATATATATATATATATATTCTGAATGTAATATATATATATATTCTGAATGTGTTATATATATATATATATATATATATATATATATTATATTCTGAAGGGAATATATATATTCTGAAGGTTATATATATGTATATATATATATATATATATTCTGAAGATTATATATACATATGCATATAAATATTATATTCTGAAGGTTATATATATATATATTCTGAAGGTTTTACATATATATATATATATATATATATATATATATATATATATATATATATATATATATGTGATATTTCACAGAAACCACTACCCTTGATGGAGGAAAACGTGCTTCTAAGGTTTCAAATAATCTGAAATAACGGCAATGTGAGACTTGATTCCAAATATTTCTTATGTGTTATATTTCCCCTCTTTCGGAAATAGGGTACGATTATGAATATCTCCAGTATCAAATGATCTTAATACACTGTGAACTTTACTTTATGTATGAAAACCAAATAGGGGAGATATAACATATGAAAAGTATTTGGAATCAAATTCCTCCATGCTGTTATTTCACATCATTTGAAACCATTACAGCAATTTTTAGTTTTCCCTCCATCACGGCCAGAGGTTTGGGGAAAATATTAGATATTTTGGCATTCATATGCAAAACTAGGAAAACTAATGACTACGATTGAAACATACTATTGCTGAAAAAAGTTCCAAAAATAGACCCTGGATGATGGATGATATCCTTAATATGCGACCTTAAAAGCAAACGTCATCTAGCACACAACACAATGCAGGTCATTAGCTTTCCAATGAGATTTTATTTGTTAAATACTAATCAATAGTCGTTGAAATTTCAAACTTAGAAAATTGCCAAAATGTGATATATGTATATATTGTCTTGGAAGTTTTTAACCTTTAAAACTATACAAAAAAAATTTATCATTCGTTAGAAAACCATTTAGTCAGTCAGTTATTCAATCACCTGTAATCACTGCATAAACTTGGTCTCTCGAATTCACTATAGTACCAGTAATGATTTATTTTTAAGGGATCATCAGTTGTTTACCATGAAACACTGTTTCGGGGATTTAAAAATAAAACAGTATATTACATCATGACTCTCCAGCAGTGTTGATCAAACACCACCTCCCTTAATCTTAGGAAAAAAATGTTACAAATATTAGATCTAGTTTCCTATTCTTAATTACTTTATCTATCTATCTATCTATCTATCATTATAAAAATGAATTTCTTACATGTGGGATTCATCTGTTTCCAAATTCAAAACAGATATATATTTTTTTAATTTACCAGTCTTGTATTTATAAGATTAGGATTAATCCATTTGACTACTTATCACCCCTACTATGATTAGTATTTTGTATATTTACATTCTTATTTATTGAAAATTAAATATATATATATATATATATATATATATATATATATATATATATATATATATATATAAAGGTTAACAATATTTATACATATATACATTTTTTTAGAAATACATTTTATACATTACTAATAAAGTTTTGGATTTCCTTTACTAATATATTCTGGTTAATTTTAAACGATTCAAAAGCATCAAGATAACGAACAAATGCTTTATCTAACTTTTTAAATATTTTAGTTTTATCCCACCTTGTTTTATCATCCTTTTTACTAAGCTAGAAACTGGAGTATAAAATCTATTAATTTTAAAGTAACGCGAGCTATTCTCAAAAACTATGGTATAATGGTCCCGTGTTTCTGATATGGAGACATGCGAGTTGTGGACCGGAGCGGTGTCCTTCAGGGGGAGGGTACATTTGCTGATCTTTCCCCGCCTCTTGATTTTTATAGCTTCCCTTAATTTCCTCCAAAGTGAAGCATAATAGGCTCCTGTAATTGTGGTACCCTTTGCCAGAAAATCTGTCATCACTACTCTGTCCTGGTCCCAGAAGATTGTGAGCATGACCTTGCCAGCGGAGGGCTGCGTCCTTGCCTTCTTTGGAGGTGGTGCTTCCAAGTGTTTCCACTGCATTAACTGGGCTTTGGTCTCTGGATCATAGTGATTGATCCAGGTTTCATCCTGTGTAGTCAGTCTTTTGAAAAACTTTGACTCATCTTCTTGGCACATCTCCAAATTCATCCTCGAGCACTCGACGCGTTCTCGCTTCTGGAATGGTGTGAGCAACCTGGGAATCCATCTGGCAGACACCTTATGCATATGCAAATTGACATGAATGATAGTTTCCACAGAGCGTGTACTAATCTTGACATCTTGGGCTATTTGGCGAATAGTAATGCGTCGATCTTCCAAAATGGCAGCCTCAACTTGACGGACAGATGCCTCATCAATGGCAGAAGGGGGAGCTGTTTCCACAGACTTCCGGCCACGTTTGAATTCACGATGCCATCGTTTTACAGGGTCATGTGATGGGGCATTATCACCATAAGTTTCTTTGATTTCATCAAAAGTATCCTGTGCTGTGCGTCCTTTCAAATACAAAAACCGGATCACTACTCGACATTCAACAGGCTCCATTTCACACCTGGCTCAGTTCAAACACCTGTAAAACAGAAGCCACAATTTGTTCAAATCTGTAATTTGCCACATAACATGTAGAGATATAAATCATTGCACATGCAAAATTTCAGCTAGATCACAGAACTGGAAGTGGGTCAGGGGCATTACTTATTGCACGCCTCTCGTATGCCCAAATTTGAATATAATTGTATATATATTGTCTTGGCAGCCAGTTTTAGTTTTCTTCTCCGGTTGTCTCCCCTGTAACTTTGCTAGGTCACTAATATATATACAGATATATAGATGTATAATAGATGGAGAAGCCGTCTAATCCTACACGGATTAAATGACATGTTTAGTGGCGTTAACTTTTCAGCTGTCACTTTTTGCGTCTTTTAAATACTTTAAATTAGATTAGATACGTCTAAATGTTTGTTTCTCCACGTAGATGTTTTCTAATTTCTTTATTATATATATATATATATATATATATATATATATATATATATATATATATATATATAGTCATAAGTTTACAAACTTGCCCAAAAAGAATATAAGAATAGACACGATCAAGTGGGGAAGGCAATACATTGAGAATTATGCAAACAATTGCATCTTGAACACCCAGACAAATAGCGCCAGTAAAACAAAAGTTACAATATCCTCTGGAATAGATAAACTCATCCAAACCAGAAGACCGGATGTAATAATCGTTAACAATAAGGAAAAGTCCTGCCAGATTGTAGATTTCGCTCCAGCAGACCACAGATGAATATCAAAACGGGAAGCGGGCTAAATAAATAAGCCTAACTAGTCTAAGAACTGAAACTGGGAACTGAAAGGGATATGGAAAATGAAGAAAGTAAGGATAACACCATTAATAGTAAGAGCTCTAGGAACAATACCGAAAATCTTTGAAAAGAGAATGGGAGAAATTGGAATCAGAGTGATGGCTGAGAAGATACAACGGATAACAGTAATAAAAACGGCTGAAATATGAAGGAACATCCTTGAATACAGTGACTAAAACACATTAACTACCGGGGCACTATAGCAATTGCAACAGAAGAAAAACAAAAACGTAAAGAAACTCCACATGGAATCAAGAAAACTGTATAATTGTAAATGAACCCGTTTTCCCCCTCTAAAAAGACAAGTGTCGGAGCCAACCGATACCAACCCAGGAGGATCAAATTCCGGTGAAAACCAATGGTCGTTACCAGCGAGAAATCAATTGTAAACGGCAAATTAATTTGCAAATGTTATCAAAAGAGGTGGAGAATACTATATATATGGGGAGACTTGTTGTCACTCGAACTCCAGGGAACACCACAGGTTGTTCTTAAAGACAAATATTTGATAATGGCCTGTGGAAAAACTCCTAGTGAATAATAATAATAATAATAATAATAATAATAATAATAATAATAATAATTAAATATTATATAAAAGTTTAACTAAATAACACCTAATATATAAGCACACCCAAGTTTAAACAAAGTCACCTTTTAATATACAAAGAAGAATGACTCACTCTTTTCGAAAACCGAAGAAAGAAAGGTGAAATGTATGTTAGTCGAACTTTTGCTTAATAGAATCCCGGCCATTGGCTAGTGAAAACATGTGCGAGAATAACAACGCATTTGATTGGTTAGCTATGAAACTTAACACAACTGCACCATTACAAGCGTTTACGCAACCTAACACGCGTTAAAATGTAGACATCCAGGACCCAGCACGTTGTAGCAGAGTATGTTGCAAGTAATAACTCAACTCCTTCTTGGCCTTCGGGCCAAGATCAAAGTGTAGTATCTGTTCTAACACTGCATTTAATTTTTTTATTCTCTGTTCGTGGAAAGGAGA
This sequence comes from Euprymna scolopes, assembly GCF_053919585.1. Lineage (NCBI taxonomy): Eukaryota > Metazoa > Mollusca > Cephalopoda > Sepiida > Sepiolidae > Euprymna > Euprymna scolopes. The sequence continues at coordinate 47,789,175 of NC_136493.1, read as the reverse complement.
TCCTTCACGACTGCGACCATTTTTTTTTCTTTGTGTATTTCCCCACATTAAAAATCGACTCTGATGTCTTACTCTGCCCTCGTGAAGAAGCAAATAAATAGAAACAACAACATTTATTTCCGGGTACTTTCCCGAATGAAACACGATCGTGCCCCTTCTTTCTGACCTCTGTCCTCTCGAACATCATTGTCTATCTGTGCCCATGTTCTTTTTTGCAGTTCTTTTTCTTTTTCCTTGCGGTGACGTCTCTTCGCACACGGCTCGGCATGTGTATATATAAACCCATGCAGTAACATCAATTCCACGCATAAACCTGACAAATCCATACGAGTATGAAACGCCTAAAATTCCGTGTAGCTCAATTACTATATATATATATATATATATATATATATATATATATATATACAGGGTGTCCGTAAAGTTACTATACAGTCTTACAAGTTACTATACAGACACCCTGTAATATATTAACAGTACAGTAAGATATTGTATTAAAATATTTTTTGTAACAAAAGAAATAAAAAGAAATAACACCTTTATGTTTATAAAAATCTCAGAAAATACACGTGTTACATCCGAAAAGACTGTAACAATCAAGGCAAACAAATGTTTTCTGTTTTCCAATATCGCTTCAAAATAAATTTGCGCTCTTCCAAAGTTAGCTTGCGTAGCATGCTTGATTAAATAAACCTGTAAAAAAAAATAAATATTAACTATTAATACAAATATAATACAATAAAACAATAAGACTGTATAGTAACTTTACGGACACCCTATATATATATATATATATATATATATATATATATATATATATATATATATATATATTCATGACTTACTATTTACTGTATATACTTATGTGTATGTGTGCGTGAGAGAGAGAGACAGAGAGAGAGAGAGAGAGAGACAGAGTAAATCATTCTTTTTGTGTATATTAATAGATATATTCAGACATATTTGTTCATTTACATATAGGCCCTATTCGTGCAGTAACAGTTTTTACAGAGAACTCACCTGAGCAAAACAGCGCGGTATTGCATTCACTTGGTGCGTGTAGAGATAAATAACCATGTTTATTTGCGGCGGCATCACCAAATAGTACACAAGAGAATTCAGGATTGCGAGAGAGAAAATTGAAAAAAAAAAAAAAAATGTAAGAATGCAAAAAGAACCTCCCTTACAGTATGTAACACACAATAAATTCATTTCCAGTTATGCGAGTCGATATTCATGCGAACCCGCCGCCGCTGCTCTCGGGAAAAGGCAGCTGCCGCGCAAAATGGGCCGTTTCGCACGCCAACGACATGATATTAGCATCCACAACGGCTCCATTTTCTGCACATTAACCAATGAGACATCGTACAGGAAAAAAGGACAACGAGCTTCAAAAGCTGAAACTTTGACGTTTATAAGGTGTCACTGCGTACGCGATTAAATCCGATAACAATTGCACAGTTTCCAGATGGATCAGAAATAATACATATATCTATATAATAAAGCTCAATATATACATATATATATATATATATAATATATATATATATATATAATAAAGCTCAATATATACATATATCTATATAATAAAGCTCTGTCTGTATACAACCTCCTATATGGTTTACAATTATACTAAACTGAGCACATACAATGATAGAAGAGGTATCAAGGATGTGAAATGGGTAAAGACCCGCTGCGGGTCATTTATATAAGGGGAACCCCTGTACACACTTATGGCATTTCACGTAGAGTTACCAAATTTGGCAGGATAACCCACCATTGAGAAAAGGAAGTTTTGACTGGTTAAACCGCTCATGCTCACCAATGTATTGGCGTCATTTAAAAGTAGAAACCCTGTGCACGTGCACACCGTTTATGCGCACTCGTAAAGGTACCAAATATGGCAAAATAACCGACTATTGAGTGGGGGGAGTTTTGACAGGTTACGGAACTC
>NC_136493.1:47764721-47782221 GCF_053919585.1 Euprymna scolopes | reverse complement strand
TATATATTAATTATATATATATATATTAATGATATATATATATTAATGATATATATATTAATGATATATATATATATATATTAATGATATATATATATACATTAATGATATATATATATATATGTATATATATATATATATTTATATAGTCCTGGTCGAAATCATAAGACCACTTAAGAAAATAAGCGTTTACGCATATTATCGAATTTTTAATCACACAAATGGTTGAAACCATTACCAAAAGGGAAAATATGATGGAAAAAAATGAAATATGCTTCATTCGAAACCTTAACCATGATCTAATAATTATTTTTTTAAAAAGCAAACATTTTCACCTGGTCAAAATGATCAGGCACTGATAATTTATCTAACAAAAGGAAATTATAAATTACTAAAAAGGGTATCAGTATTTAGTATAGCCACCATTATTACGAATTACTTCAAAAATTCTCTTCAGCGTGCTTGCGACTATATTTTTTATCAGTTGCAAAGGAATTTTATCCCATGTACTTAAAACTGAATCAGAAAGTCCCTTTATCGAATCATACTGGGTTCCATCCTTGAACACTTCTTTTGCCATCCATCCGCAAAGATTTTCAATGTGATTGAGGCCCGGAGAACACGCTGGATGATCTAACAATTCTATATTATTTGAAGAAAAGTATTCTCGTGCTTGTCGAGAAGTGTGTATCGCAGCGTTTTCTTGCTGGAAAATCCAATTTCTTCAACACAGACGTGGACCTTCAGTCCTGATAGAAAGCACCCCAGATCATTAAAGACACTCCTCCACTATGCCGAGTTGAAAAAGTCTCTTTGGGCAATTTTTTATCATGCCAATAGTGTTGAAATCAATCTGGATCATCTAGATTAAACTTTTTCTCATTGGAGAAAATTATATTTTCCCACTTCTCTTCATCCCAAGTCTGGTATTTGGCGGCATATTTAAGTCGGTTAGTTTTGTGCTGTTCAAGAAGACGTGGTTTCTGCAGTCGTATTAAATGATTGAACCCTTTCATTTTCAGATGCCTTCCGCTGCTGTTTGGATTTTCAATCGACTTGAGCTCATACTGGAGGTTTTTTTTTTTTTTAACTTCTTCTGATACGGCGATCCAGTGATGGGGTTATTATTTATTATTTTTTTTTTTGGGGGGGGGGTCGACCTGGACTCTTCTTGTGCCCATATTGATCTGGTTTCTTAAATAATTTGTGATGACCGTTTTGCTACAATTCGCTTCGCTTGCAATGGATCTATAAGAAAGTCCACCCCTATTAAGCTCAAAGATCCTTCCTCTCTCAAACTCTGATAATGATTTCCCTTTTGCCATTTTAAATTTAGTAAGATGTTTTTTATCCACTAACTAGTTGCTTTTAGTAACATAGAAAGCGTTTCGTATTATTTTTTTAAAAAGATTTTATTAAAGTGGTCTTATCATTCTGACCAGGTGAAAATGTTTGTTTTTTAAAAAAATAATTATTAGATCAGGGTTAAGGTTTCGAATGAAGCATATTTCATTTTTTTCCAACATATTTTCCCTTTTGCCAATGGTTTCAACCATTTGTTTGATTAAAAATTCGATAATATGCATAAACGCTTACTTTCTTAAGTGGTCTTATGATTTTGACCAGGACTATATATATATATATATATATATATATATATATATATATATATATATATATATTAGGTTGACAAGAAAGTTCTTGCGGTATTTTTAATTTTGATATACATTGATTTATTTTCAAATGAGTGTTTTGTTATAATACCTTTACTTAATATATCATTTTAAAGGGTGTTGTTCGCTCTATCTAATCGTTTAAATTACAATCGTTTTAAAATAATTATATATTTTTCCAGAACGTTGAATACAAGAAAAATAAACGTTGAATACAAGAAAATAAAAGCAAATTCGCAAAAATGTCTTATTTCAATTCAACTAAACCGAAAAGCTGCTGAACACCTCGCGATATCAACAAAGCGTGTGGCCTCGGAGCCATTTTTGAACGCGCAGCAAAATGGTGGTTTAAGAAATGTTGTGGTGGCAACAAGAGTCTTGAAAATGATGAGCGTAGTAGTCGGCCCTCGGATGTTGACAACGGTCAGTTAAGAGCGTTAGTCGACGCCAATCCACGCACAACGGTTCGAGAACTTTCTTCTGAATTAAACGTTGCGTATAATACGATTTCCAACAACTTGAGAGAGATTGAAAAGACAAAAATTATATAAATGTGTTCCTCACGAATTGAACGACAATCAAAAGAAACGCCGTTATGAAGTGTCATCTTCCCTTTCTTTTACGCAATAAGAACGACCCGTTTCTTGACTGGTTTATGACTTGCGATGAAAACTGGGGTTCTTTACGACAACCGGCGACGCTCAGCTCTGTGGTTAGACGCCTACAACCACACATCTCGTGAGTCGACATTGTTAAATACCAGTCGCAAGTGAAGTGTGTGTATAAAACGACTGGAAGCAAATGCCGAGATAAGCGGAGAGGTAAGATATATATATATATATATATATATATATATATATATATATATATATAATTATACATGTATATACATATATTTACATTCATATATATGAGGATTGCTGCATCTTTCAAGATGATCGCCGTCACATTGAGTTCTCCCAATCTTGTCGTCCATGCCATCTCAGATGACTCTGCACTCCCGCCGCAGATTTGCACATCTTGAAGCAAATGTGACATACAAATTGAGAAACTTCCATCGATTTGACTTGCTCTGGAGATTGAAGGGCATTCCCATGAACAATGACATGTCTTCTCAAACCAGCAGTAGACTTGCAAACTTTGCTGCATGTTAAACAGATCGTTTGGTTCGGACTAATAGGTGCAAAGTTGACCTGAACAGGAGTTTTGTGCGACTTAAGGTGTTGACGAAGCCAGCTTTTGACAAAAGCACTCATTCACAAGTGTCGGATTTCCAGCTCCGTGTGTCATGATTAAAACCGTCAATTAAACCTTTGCGAAACTCTCGCTTCAAATTGCTGTAGGCCTGCTTTCTTTTCTCTAAAGCATCAAAACTTTCACGTACAAGCTTTCGCCACTTCAGCCTTTGCAGAATAAGCTCTTCCCATGTGTCAATGTCGATTTGTAAGACTTTCAAATTATTCTTTGTAGAGTCCCTGAACTTCAACCTGTTACTTGAGACATATATATATATACATATATGCATATATATACACGTATATACATATATATATAGTTAATTTTATCACATACATTAATATATGAAAATATAATTTTATGTGTAAATTTTCAGTATTTACTTCAACAGTGCTCAATAGATAGGTAGAGCTAGGTAGTAAGTTATAAAAATATTTATGGCAATTAAGTTACACGGAATATTCAGCGTTTTTTTTGTTTTTTTTTTTTTCGTGAGAATTCGTCATGCTTATGCAAAGAGTCGTTGTTTCCTCGCGTTTTTATATACGCACCTGGTATTGATTTTTAAGGTAGCCAATCAGCTTCCTAGTTTCTACCGTGCCCATACTAATCAGCCAATGGGCGGGCACTCTGAGGACAAAGTTTAAGTTGACCTAAGGTTCACACTTTCCTTTGTGCGTGCTTTTTATGGAGACAGTAGATATCTAAGTAAACTGACCTATTTTCAATCTAGGTGTAGTTATTTTTAAATTAAAAAAACGACGACAACGACGTAGTTAGATATGTGTTTTTGTGCTATTATTTAGATAATGTTTTAGTTTATATATATATATATATATATATATATATATATATATATATATATATATATATATATATATATATATATAGCTGTGTGTGTGTGTGTGTCTGGTCACGAATAGGGTCCTATATGGTTGACTATTTTAAATAATTTATTACATATAATGATAGAAGATGTATCGAGACACAGGAATGGGTATGTTTGATCTGGCATAATGATAATTCATTAAAATTGTGGGGGGCTGCGTTCGCGCCTGGTCCACAAAATATGGAAATAAAAAATTTAAAAAGAACGTTTACAAGGGTTTTTGATATAGATGTACATAAGAATACTTTGTTTTAACTTTAATAGGGATGGTATAATAAAATTGTGGAGTCTGCGTTCGCAGAATGGAAATAGGCACAAACTTTAATAAAAACTTTTCATATCTATCTGCGTAAGTATACTTTAATAATTATGTTTCAGTTTGAAGAAATATGGTATAATAAAATTATGGGGTGTTCGTTCGCACCTGACCTTCATAGAATGGAAATATGTCACAAAGTTTAACAAGGACTTTTTTTTAATATAGATCCACAGAATATTGTGATAAGTGTTTCAGTGTGAACAGGTATGGTATAATAAATTATGGGATTTATCTCTTTTATTTTTACTTTCATCATATTTTGCTTTGGTTTTGATACCCCCAAATTCAACCCAAATTTTCAACCCTTCCTTTTCATAACCTATCATCTATATATATAAAAGCGAAAATGTATGTATGTACACATGTATATATGTATGTATGTATGTTCGCTGTTTGTGTATGTCTACAAAAGGCTTTTTTGACCGTCATTCTCGGTTGGCTCGCTCCTTCTTAAAACTTTTTATATGCTGTCTAAATAATAATATCTACGACTAAGGAACTCGGGTCGCAGCTATCTTTAATTTACCCGACTTTTACAAGCTATTTTTGAGATATTTTTTTTTTTGATCGCCGCGTAGCGGGCAAAACAGAAACTGGCTTCCAGCGCAAAACTAGGTCAAACATCACTTAACTTGACGGTCTCGCACCTGCTAATTTCGGTTTATAAACGTCAACTTAATACACTTATCAATGCATCTGTTCCCGTGGTGGAGATGGTTAGGTCTCGGGGTTTTTTCCATTTCCTTTCCACTTCCGCGTCAAAGGTTTGGGGTTCAAGCCTACCTTTCTACTAAAACTTTTTTTTCTTTTAAATCTCCAAACACCCGGCCAAGGTTTTAACAGGGTTGTTTTGATCTACCTCCGCCACATACACACCAACATACACCTCCAAACACCCGGGCAACGCCGGGTACCCACCAGTACTTTCATAAATCAGAGTCCATTTTCTGTAGGCTGTTTTTGAACCCAGTCAACGACGGGTACTTTTGCTAATATATATATATATATATATATATATATATATATATAGTAATTTATAAAATATATATGGTGATTAAATTACACTGAATATTCGGCGTTTCATCCACTCTAGGATTCGTCAGGCTTATGCGCGAATTCTGTGGTTGTTTATCGTTTTTATATGGTCCTCTTCTGTTGAGGATTTTAGTTAGCCAATCAGCTTTCTAGTATCCACCGCGCCCCTTCCTATCAGCCAATGTGCATGCATTTTATCGAACAAAGGATCTGTTTTACAACTAGTTTAGTGGTTTAAAGCAGACATTTTCTTTTCTTTTCTTTTTTATATATAAATATACATATGTGTACATACATATATGCACATATATATACATATATATATATATACATACATATATGTGTGATCGTTTATGTATATTCATGTTTATTTAATTTATTTATTTGTTTATTTTCTATTGTTTTTGTTAGTTTTTTTATTTTATTTTAATTAAATAAACATGAATATACATAAACGATCACACATATATGTGTGTGTATATATATATATATATATATATATATATATATATATATATATATATATATATATATATATATATGTGCATATATGTATAGGAAAAAAAATAAATAAATGGGGGAAAAATTACATAGAGACTAAATTAAGTCCAAGAAGATTTTCTTTTTGCTTGCAAACAGAAGGTCTCAATTTTTATTACGTCATTGAGACCTTCTGTTTGCAAGCAAAAAGAAAATCTTCTTGGACTTAATTTAGTCTCTATGTAATTTTTCCCCCATTTATTTTTTTCCTACCCCCGCCATATTCATGACTTTTTTGTTTGTTTTAAATCCTATTTTCCTCGATTTAGCTTTGATAAGTGAGGAACGAAACCTGGTTAACTAACATTTATTTTCATTTTTTATTTTTTAAATCATGCTTTTTGGTCTGTATTTAGTCGTTATAAAATTCTGTACCCTCGGAAAATTTTCAAATATATATATATATATATATATATATATATATTATTTATTTACGGAATGTTATCCTCATCTTCATAGTGGTTGTTTCCCGACGTTTCGGCTAACTATTCCTCTGGCCTTTGTCATGTGATGGGATAGAAATGCTGACGCGATGGTATAGGAATGTTGAATCTCTTAACTCTATTCTCAATAATTACTGCCTTCCATGGTTGTTGTCGTATCACCACGTTTTGGCCAGAGAATTAGTTTATCCAAAGTAGAATAGCGGTTTAATATTTTCAATCGATAAACGTTTGAGATTATCTTAACCCCCTCCTGCGTAATACAGATAGTCTGCATTTTTGTATTTTGAGTAACAGTTTCTTAAAAATAAGTGCTAACGTCTAAACCCTACCTATATCAGAGACTAGACTTGGACAGACATTGTTTTTCTCTTTTTCTACTGAGTCACTATTAGTTTTACGCATAGTGCAAAGACAAGCATTAATCTGTCCGAAATTCGTCAAGAATCAAGTTAATTTCTAGGTCATTTAGCCGTAATATTTGACTTCGTGTAGTTTTCTTTGTTAGCTTGGATATACACTGTTTTCCTATGTCCCATGTTACCCTTAAAGTGAGTCAAAATTTCACATCAATATCAACAAAGTTATTCTCTTGTAGATTATTTATTCAAGAAAGTTGTTATCATCAGTTTATCGCATTAACTTCCTGTTAACATTTTCGGTTTGACGTCACTTCCGTTTAAGCCGTTCACATGAGAAAATCTTTTATTTGCATTTTTTTTTTTTTTAATCTTTTTAGTTGAAATTTGGGAAAGAGATTAATGGTGCCTGGGCCAAAAAATAACGGAAAGTAAGTTCAGAAGTGACGAATTATCTTTCTTGTTAGGGTTTTTGTTTGTTTGTTTGTTTGTTTGTTTGTTTGTTTGTTTGTTTGTCTGTTTTTGTTTTTGTTTTTAGGGGGAGGGCGTTCTTTTTTACTATCGAGGTCACCTCTTATCAAAGCCATGAGCCATTCGAGGATACGAATTAATGAGTTGGCAATATATGCTAGCTAAAAGATAAGGAACACTATTGGAGTACTAACATTGATCAATGGTATTAACTACTTTTGATGATAGGAATTTCTGTTTATTTTGATTCACCCGAAACAAAGCAAATTTCCACTAAATCGTAAAGAGCTACTGTATTAGGGGTCAGGTTTGTGAGGGGAACAGCAAGAAGTTTGTTCGCGCTTATTATTATCGCGTTTATTATTATCATTATTATTATTATTATTATTATTATTAATATTATTATTATTATTATTATTATTAATATTATTATTATTATTATTTTCTGCGTGTTTGTACTATCAGGAAAGGATGGAGCAGGAAAGGATTCCCAAATACAAGCGGTCCGAGGAACGAAGTTATTGGAGTAGAAAATCTTCGGATAACTAGGGACATCTAAAATGAAGGGGTGGGATTTTGCTACTTTAATAGTAAAATACATTCTTATAAATGCCATAAAGGAGATCTTCACTGATGCACTGGCTTCATTGCCGGTTTCGCGTTTCTCTTCATATCGGCACTCCGACCTACTTCTTATCGAAATCTATCAGCAACGTGTGCCGACACAGTAAGAGATGGACATAGGTCTTCCATGGAGCTTATTCAAATAAAGGCCCTACTAATCTGAATCATTTATTGTTGTCTATTTTTCACAAGAGGTTCACCACATTATCAAGGCCCGAAGGCCACTCGAGGATAAGGGTCAATGAGTGTACGGCAGTCATCAAGACAACAGTGTAGTTATGGTTATTCGTGGCAATTTGATATAATTTGATTATTTAAGAGGACGGCTAATAGAGAACTTGTTCACATTTAGCTTGAAGACAACCATATTGTAACCAGGTGGAAAGCAAGCCAGCAAACAGAGTTCCACGTGCGGGCAGTTCTAGGAAAGAAACTTAACGTTTAGATTTAGGTACATAAGATAGAGAGTGAGTGAGAGAAATTTTTGATAGTGGTTGTAGCCATCTATAATATAAATCTCACCTGTCTGTCTGTCTGTCTGTCTGTCTGTCTGTCTGTCTGTCTGTATGTATGTATGTATGTATGTATGTATGTATGTCAGCCTAAAACTTTCGAAAGAGGCGACGGATTTTCCCGAGATCAGTATTATTTTGAAGATCGACGTCTCGGATGACAAATATCAAAAAATTAGCCAAAAACATTAATTCCTTCACTCTCAACTGGGCAGTTTTCTACAAGAATGGGTCGATTTTTTGCGAGAACCATTTTTGCAAGTAATCGTATCAATTGGATCTATTTTGCCTAATTTTAACGTTCCGAACTTCCGGTCGCGTCATGGAGTAGCGGTAGGATGTCAGATTTTATTTTATTTTATTTTCCGCCTTTCCGTCACAGGTTCGAGCCAACCTGCCTACTACCACTTTTTTTTTTTTTTGCTTAACAAACACCTCCAAACCCTCGGGCAACACCGGACACCCAGACTAGTTCATTATATAACACGATATATTAAATAAAATCTATAAATCAAGCCCTTATTAACAACGATTTTCCTAAACATATCGTCATATATAAACTTAATGATTCAAATTTTTTTAAACCACTAAAAACAATAACACAAATATGCAGCATCGCATTCCAAACTCAAACTATCAACGATTGTAATCCAACATTAAATTCGAAAAAAAAAGAGTGATAAAGATATTCTACACAGATAGAAATGTCCCTTGACAACAATAACGAAATTAGACTCCTTGTTTACGATAGTTAATTTAAGACGCAAACATTTTATACTTTAAATAACTATTGACTAACCTTTAAAACATCATAAATAACCAATGTTATTTTTAATTGTCAATGCTTTTTGGGAGAATGTCACTCCCATAATAATGATAAAACTAACAGCTACATTGGTTTCACGACAACTATCCTATCCTGCTACATCTTTAAACTGTAACTCCATATCCTAAGTATATATATATATATATATATATATATATATATATATTATATTATATATATATATATATATATATATATATATATATATATATATATATATATATAGGTGGCTGGTTACTTTTAATGCATCTAAAACCAAGCTTCTATCTTTACATCATCAACGCTCTGATCCCTATCTGGCATCAATTGAAATGGATGGTTCTCGTCTTGGGGAGGCTCCATGTTTTGACAAGCTTCTGGGATTGACCATTACTCCTGATCTGAAATGGAACATGTGCATCAAATCTGTTGCCAATGTCGCTGGAAAAATGGTGGGATCCTTCTACCGCCCCAGTAGATACCTCACTACTGATGCAATTCTCTATCCATATAAAAGTAAAGTACTCCAAGGATAGAGTACTGCTGCAATATCTGGACAGGAGTTGCTAAAAACAGCCTGTCCTGCCTTGACAGAGTTCAAAATAGACTTCGTAGCCTAGTGGGGGGTGCCCTTTTTTCTTCCCTGCAACCTCTCTCCCACAAAAGGGACATTGCAAGCCTGTTGTTGTTTTATCGTTATTTTAATGGGAAGTGCTCGTCTGAGCTCCAATCTCTGGTCCCCCCCTCGCCAATCTTTCACGAAAACCACCCGTCTAGCTGAAACCACTGTCAGTAATTTTCCCCACTCTTTATCTGTGCCTAAATCAAAACGTAGATTCCATGAGCAAAGCTTCTTTCTTAGAAGTGCACGCCTGTGGAACTCTCTTCCGTTTGCCTGTTTCCCATCTGACTACAACTTGGATGTCTTCAAGTCCAACATAAACAAGTTCCTGTTGAACCGCCCCCTTAAGTAAGAAACTTTATCAGTTCCCCATTAGTAGCGATTACTACGATATTATCCCATTGATTACTGTACACGCAATAACCATTATCCCCGAGTGGTCTCCGGGCCTTGATAAGTGATGACTTCCTTGTAAATATATATATATATATATATATATATATATATATATATATATATATATATATAATTGTATGTGTGCGTGTGTGGCTGGAAATGAATAATCTTTGCGGAATATGTGCACTTTGAATAATCTTAAATTTTATGTATTTGTTACAAGCCTGGGTGCTCGGCATTGCCCGGGTGTTTGCAGTTGTGTGTTGAACAAAAAAAAAGTTGTAGTAGGCAGGCAGACTCGAACCCATGATGTGAAGGCGGAAAAGAAAGTGGAGGTTTGTGTAAGGGTGTTGGTGGAGCAAAAAAAATAAAAAGGAAAATTGCGAGCGCAAAATAAATAAATGAATAAATAAATAAAATAGTAGTAACCTGTACAGCAAAGGAGGAAAAGAACGTGAGAAAACAAAAACGTAACGTGTTTGCTGTTGCGGTCATCGCCAAACCGGATATGACGTAGTTTTAAATTAAGGCTAGACAATCGAAAAGAGGCGATGACTTTCGAAAATATCGGCGAAAAAAGCAACCTCTCCCTGTAGAAAAGTGCCCAGTTGAGAGTGAAGGAATTAATGTTTTTGGCCAATTTTTCGTTATTTGTCGAGTTTACAATATGATATCGATCTGGTGAAAATCCGTCGCATCTGTCGAAAGTTTTTGCGAGACATACATACATACATACATACATACATGATGCTGATGATGATTGCTGCATATTTCCAGATGATCGCCGTCACATTGAGTTCTCCCAATCTTGTCGTCCATGCCATCTCAGATGACTCTGCACTTCCGCCGCAGATTTTCACATCTTGAAACAGATGTGACATACAAATTGAGCAATTTCCATTGAGTTAACTTCCTCTGGAGGTTGACGGGTATTCCTATGAACAATCACATGTCTTCTCAAACCAGCAGTAGACTTGCAAACTTTGCTGCACGTTAAACAGATCGTTTGGTTCGGACTAATAGGTGCAAAGCTGACCCGAACATACATACATACATACATACATTTAAACAGACCGGTGGAATTTATATTATTGATTAGAAAATATATTTATTTACGAGTTGGTTTATGGGACTACCATAGCATAATAAATATTTTCAAACATACCCCCACCTCGACTTGTTTCGAACTAAGCACGTCCGATGAGTATTTTTCAGTTGTGTACACCCCCACCTCCATCCGATATTTAATTACACGCACTTTAACCACCCGGGTAGTGACGGGTATTTCTGCTCATAATACAATTTTCAACCGAACAGGTGTCGGCATGAAAGGACCACAGGGAGAGTTTAGCTGGTGGCTTCATCAGCTAAAACAGGTATGCAGCAGGGAGGATGAGGCGATTTGCATTAAAACAACAACATTATTATTATTATTATTATTATTATTATTATTATTATTATTATTATTATTATTATTAAATGGGAAAAACGTATGCAAAAATCAAAGATGTTTGGACATGACTTTTTATCTTTTGTTATTGACAACGATTTTATTTGTGATTTTATCGACACGTAAAAAATGTTCTTAATTTTTAATTGAAATATAAATCATTAGATACCTTTAACGCGCGCCACAGTTTTAATCCCCCTATATGTAACACAATGTCATAATAATTTAATTTAATATTATCATCTTAACTTTTTTTTACCATTTAAAAGAAAAAAGCTTCAAATAAACTGCTAATATTTTATTAAAAAATTGCAGCATAAAAAACAATGAAAATGCGAGACAAAATTCGTGTTTACATTATCGACGCTGTAAAACAACGTTCCTAAGTAGCGACGTTTGTTGAAACTGTAGACATACCCATATTTTAAAAAATCTAGCAAAAATCAAATAATAGTCCTATCTTCCTGAAACTTTCGATATTTATTCATTATTAAATGAACTTACATAATAAAAATAGATTCTGTTACATATTTTTTCTTGATAATTTTTTTTTTCTCGGTGGAATTACAACAACAAAAAAAAAACAGAATTCTAAAAAATAATTAATTTTAAAAAGCTTTAAATGATATTAAATTCAAATGTTACGTCATATGAAGTTTAAACAGACTTTTTTAATAACAAGTTTCCAATGATAAAAACATATATTCGAAACATGCATATCCGTAGATTACTGTTTTATAAGTAATATATATATATATATATATATATATATATATATATATATATATACTAGACTACCCGTGACCCGTTGGGTCAGTATGTTATATTAGCTATGGAATTCATGTATGAGCGTGACACTTGTGACGTAAAGAAAATAGTTTGTTTTTTTTTTTTGACATAACAGAGACATTTCTATGGAAGTATATTAAAATGAAAAATCACGGACGGATCACTCAAACATGAAAAACCAATCCTCCCCTATTCGTGTAAAGTTACCTATTTTTCCGAATAATCGCTCAAAAATCGAAAATTAAACATGATTTTCCTACAAATCGAACACCGATTAAAGTCATTTAGCAGCAAAAACGCACATGAACCTACCGATGAGAAATATAAGAATGAAAAACCCATATTGGAATCCTTCAACCAAGTTATAGAAACTTAAAATCTAAAACAAAAATAATTAATAAAACCTGAAGAAAAGCACTAAAACCTAAATAAATAAAATAAATCTAATATTGAAACAGATTAGTAAATGTGTCAACAAATTCACCATTCTCACACAACTATTTTGTATCTAGAAATGTAAACAAAAAATAAAAAAGGGACGCATAGAGAGTAGTAGTAGTAGTAGTAGTATGGTAGTAGTGGTAGTAGTAGTAGTAGTAGTAGTAGTAGTAGTAGTAGTAGTAGTAGTAGTAGTAGTAGTAGTAATCTTGGCTTTACTACAATTGTTCTTATGTTTGTCAACGGGTTAAAGTTGTTTAGTTGTAAGAAAATAGCGGCAGTATAGTTGTAATAAAGAATAGTTGCAAAACACCCCCACTCTTCCCATGTTAAATACTAATTTCGAAATAATAACGTTAATATTTCAGTGCGCAGGTCAAAATCTGCAAAAGAAGCGATTTGTGTTTATTTGTTTACGTTGTTATGGGTTAATGTTTATGCGCGCATGCGCAACCGGATGTCGTAAACCGCAAAGTGAGTTACATCATTCGTTACAAGGTCATTTGAATTGTATAATTATTGTAGATACATATATACTAGGGTAAATATTTCTACTCAAAGTTCAGCAAACTCAACAGTTGATATTAATGTCAAATCAATAGTAACCGATAGATTACTGTTTATAAGTAAAATAAAAAAAATAATGAATAAGTAAGATTAATATTTGTTACGTCCAAACAAAATATGAGCGAAAAGATCTTCAAGGGTGAATACGCTTATTAACCGTATTCTCGTTTTAAAAAAATCAACAATATATGTATATTTTTACATAGGCATCACCACTTAACAATGCCCAGAGGCCACTCGAGGATATGTACAGTAGTCGGTTGGACAATAAAGTAATGGATAGTATTGGAAATTCGGTAAATTTGTTAACTTAAGTGTAACGGCTCATCAAAAACTTGTTTACATTGGACTTGAAGAAAACCATATTGTAGTCAGCTGGAAAGCAGGAACGCAGAACAGAGTTCCACAGGCGTGCAGTTATAAGAAAGAAGCATTGTTCATGGAATCTACGTTTAGGTTTTGGCACAGATAAAGGGTGAGGGGAATTATTGATAGTGTTTTCAGCTAGACGAGTGTTTCTTGTTTTTTTTGTTTTTTTTTGCTTGTTTTTACAAGGTGGTCACCACTTATCAAGGCCCGGAAACCACTCAGGGATAAGGGTTATTGTAAGTACAGTACTTTAGTGTGGAGATTTAATAAAGTGTCTACTTAAGGGGGCGGTTCATCAGGAATTTGTTTACGTTGGACTTGAAGACATCCAGGTTGTAGTCAGGTGGGAAGTAGGCAGACGGAACAGAGTTCCACAGGCGTGCAGTTCTAAGAAAGAAGCTTTGTTCATGGAATCTACGTTTTGATTTAGGCACAGATAAAGAGTGGGAAAGTTTTTGATGGTGGATTCAGCTAGACGGGTGTTTTTCGCTGGTAAAACTAAATTCTGTAGACTATCTCCCACAAGTATGTTTTATATTTGAGAAAATATGTGCACATATAACGTGCTGTTTTTTTTTTCTTTGTGGTAACTGAGGAAAAAATAATTTTATATTTAAATATTTAAAGACTTATAAAAATTCAGAATCGGAATCGTGAATATAGTACGGAATCGGTAATTGTATCGGAATCAGGGAAAACATTGGAATTGTCCCATCACTAACCGCTTTAATTATATAAATGCAACTTTGTCTCTGTTTGTGAGTTCGTTCCTTATAGACTCAGAAACGGCTGGACAGATTTTCTTTAAAATTTGCAGAACATTAGTGTATAAGATTGGGAGTTATCTTAGTAAAGTTTTGTCTCGGAATACCGCTTATAATTACCGATAATCGATAATCGAAACCGTTATTTTAATTTATCTATCATCGGTAAAGCCATTTTTCCATGTAATCGCTAAGCAACAATGATAGAAGAACAGGCCGTGAAAATTCTACTGCGGGTAAGTTGATAGCTTGTTTTTTTTATTTGTTTTTTGTTTTTTCTTGCATGACGTGGTCTGTAGGTTCAAACTCCGAACGTAAATTTTTTAATGTTTTTTTTTCATTAACTACAAAGAATTTTATAAGACTTGAAAAATTACGTGTTTTTTATCAGTGCAAAAGTAAATTATGTTCCTGTTTTTGAACGTCCATTGAACAAGCAACTGATCCTGAAGAAATCGCAAAACAGTCTACACACATATTTCGTGAAAATGTGATTAAGAGGTTTCTTATATGTCGGTTTAACAAAACATAGGCACCAACAACCAAGCACAAGTAGTATGTCCGGCAACGTAAGGAATTTTTCAACACAGTTGACTAATTGTAGAACGATATAGCGAAACTCACATAAATTCTTACAACGAAGAGATAGTCGATGTTGAATCTTGTGGTTTCTTTCGCATGCAGTTCAAGAAATCATGGTCTCCAAACCCGCGCCAAAGTAGTTTGTTTTGAGCTGGAAGAATAACTGCTAAGGGGACAAATCAGAGAAATTGAATTGTTGCTGGCATGCTGCATCCACTGCGTGGAGCTACGTTGGTCAGTAATGTGTCACTACAACCGAAATTTACTAAAGTAATTTTAGGATTAAAAAAAAAAAGAACATATTGGAATTACCAAAGATACAGGTCAAAATAGACATTAAAAAAGCATCAAAGCAATCCTCGGGCAAGGCCGGGTAATACTGCTAGTATATATATATATATATATATATATATATATATATATATATATATATATATATATATATAGATAGATAGATAGATAGATAGATAGATAGATAGATAGATAGATAGATAGATATAGATATATATATAGATATATATATAGATATATAGATATATAGATATGTATATAGAGAGAGAGATAGATATAGATAAGTGTGTGTGTGTGTGTGTGTGTGTGTGTGTGTGTGTGTGTGTGTGTGTGTGTGGTTAGTCTCTTCCAGTGCGTATGATGATGCGGAGCAACATGTTATAGGTTGGGATACTGTGGATGGGTTTTGGGTTTTTTTTTCGCGATTTCTGTTTTCCTATTTTCAGATCTGTCAAATTTCGAAATTGCATATTGACATTCTTCATTTATTTCCCAAAAGTCTCCAGCACCTTCAGATGAAAACAAGAAGAAAAAAAAAACATTTAAAAAACACAAAGTAAATATATATATATATATATATATATATATATATATATATATATATATATATATATATATATATATATATATATATATTAATAAAAACAGAAGAATATCGACCGATCTCCCGATCTATATATAGATATATATTTTTATTACTTTGCTTTTATTTTTAATAAACGGCTGGCTAAACGGTAATCATTCATTTTTTTTTTTCCTTTTCGTATTCTAATTTCCATCATATTTGCACTTTATTTTATTAATGTATTCGTCCATTTTTTTATTTTTAATTATTGTCACTTTTTTTTCAATACATTTTCTAATAATCTAATTCCTGAGTAGAATTTTAACCAAATAAAATTGCTTTTTTTTTCCTTTTTTTTTTTGTTTATTTATTTATTTATTTATTTATTTTCATTTCTAGGAACTTGGTGAGTTCATTTAATTCTATAATATTGCTTCGTCATCATTTTCTATGGACGCCATTTTTTTTTTTATCACAGCGAGCTTTATTTTATACAAATCATTGATCGCGGCTGCCACTACATTCTGAAACTAACACTCCCAAGATATATAATTTATAAGGGAATACTAGTTTATCTTTTAAAGAAGGAATACCAGTCTTAAGTTTTATATTTTCAGATGTAACTATTGTAGTCATCAGAAAATTATGGCATGCAAATATTTATTAATTTATTTTATTGCGGACTATTATCCTCATCTTATTTGTTATTTCACGACGTTTCGGTCAACTATTCCTCTGGCCTTCTGACAACAACTATGGATGGCATAGTTGCCGAGGATGCAGTTAGAAGATTCGGATTTCCTATCCCGTTGCAGTTATCACCTGACGATGGTCAGAGGAATAGTTGGCCGAAACGTTGTAAAACAACAACTAAGAAAAGATGAGAATAATAAATAATACTCATCTTAATAATAATAAAGCAGAGACAGGCTCGCAACGTCTCTTCTATGAGAAAGAGGTTGCAGGGAAGATAAAAGGACATCCCCCTACTAGATTACGAAGTCTATTTTTAACTCTGTTAAGGCAAGATAAGATCTTTCTGGCAGATCATTTGGTTTTCAGTGACGAGGAGAAATTCGATGTTCAACAACATATTAACGTCCAAATTGATCGGATATGGTCTGGTACTAAAGATGCTGAGTCATGGGTAGTTACTCGGGAGCAGGGCGTCGCTTTGGTGATGGTATCGGCCGCGGTAACAGAGACTAGAAGTCCTCTGGTTTTTGTGTATGATGGCGTGGAATTGAAACAGAAAAATTATCGCAAAACCATTTTTGAATCATCAATGTTGCCCTGGACCAAAACGCATTTTTTTTTTTTTTTTAAGTCGTTGGTCGTTCCAGTAGGACTCAGCTACTGCTTACGGAGCGAAAAAAACACAAGAATGGCTTCGGAAGAATGTTCCGGAGTTCATTTCAAAGGATGAATGGCCCCCATCATTTCTAGACCTCAACCCGTTTGACTTTAGTGTTTGGTCTATCTTTGAGAGTAGTCTAAGCTTTTCATCATAATAATTTGGAGGCTCTAAAGAAGAAAAAAAGTAAGTAGTGTGCCAAAATCCCACGAGAAATCATTCGAGAATCGTGTAGAGCATTCACCAAACGTTTGCAGTAGGTTATTGATGCACAGGGCGTTTATATTGAATAAAGTTATGATATTTTGGATCTAGTAATACTATTGTGTATGTTTCTATGATTTGTATTGTTTAATGTATTTAATAAATATAGGCAAAAATATTTGTAACATACATGATTGTACACC
>NC_136493.1:47757221-47762221 GCF_053919585.1 Euprymna scolopes | reverse complement strand
TTTGGGCCCCTATCGAGCTCTGCCACTTTTAGTTTCAGGATAGATAGTGAAAATATGGAGACAGATAGACATATAGCCTTTTATATATAAGGTGTATATATATATATATATATATATATATATATATATATATATAAAACTAAAAACGCTGTTTTCATATATATATATATATATATATATATATATATAAAACAAAAAAACGGTCAATTTTTTTTAAATCTGACCTCTATTATGACCTCTTAACATTTTGGGCTCAAATCAAGTTATTAAGTAAGATCCATGTCCAAGGAACCTATATCTAAAATTTCAAGTGTGTAGACCCAAAATTATCGGAGGAGTTTGGTAGAGTTCTCAAAGGTCAAATCGCTGAACTTTGACCCCTTAACAGCTAAATTTCTGGCCGAAATCCGATCTCATAGATTTTTCCAAATCTCGGTACCCTGTATATCAAATTTTGAGTTTGTAGACTAAAATTGACAGAGTTATTGCGTAGGGAAATGTACACAGACACACACACACAGACAGACACACAGACACGTTCACTTTTATAGATATACTAGCATGGGTGTCCGGCGTTGCCCGGGTGTTTGGAGGTGTATGTTGAGCAAAAAAAAAGGTTCAATTTTTTTTAACTTTGACCTTTATTATGACCCCTTTACATTTATTGTTTTGGGCTCAAATCAAGTTATTAAGTTAGATCCATGTCCAAGGAATCTACATCTAACATTTCAAGTGTTTAGACCCCAAATTGTGGGAGGAGTTTGGTAGGGTTCTCAAAGGTCAAATCGTTGAACTTTGACAGACGTTAACAGACAAATTTCTGGCCGAAAACCGATCGCATAGATTTTTCCAAATATTAGTACCCTGTATATCAAATTTAGAGTCTCTAGACTAAAAATTGACAGAGTTATTGCGTAGGGAAATGTATACAGACACACACACACACACACACACACACACAGGTTTACTTTTATAGATATACTAACATTTCGGCCCGGCGTTGCTCGGGTGTTTGGATGTGTCTGTTGAACAAAAAATAGATATGGAAGTAGGAAGGCAGGCTCGAACCCGTACCGCGAAGAAGAAAACGAACGGGGTAAAACCTAACGTCTATGCTGTTACGACCACCGCCAAACCGGAAGTGACATTTTTTTAAATTAAGGCTAGACAATCTAAAGGAGAGGATAACTTTAAAAAAAATCGGCGAAAAAAGTGATCCCCTCCCCTGAAGAAAAATGCCTAGTTGAAGGGGAAGATATTAATGTTGTTAACCAATTTTTCGATATTTGTCGTATGAAAGGTCGAACTTCAAAACGATACTGATTTTGGTAAAATCCGTCGCCTCTATTGAAAGTTTTAGGCAGACATGCAAACAAACATACATACATACATTTATATATTGGTAACTTAAAATTTTCGACCTAAACTGATAAAAAAGCTTACCATTTCTCTGAATACCCTTTATGTAAAATTTCAATTTTTTAGACCAGAAATTCTCTGAGTAATTTGGAAGAGACCGCAGAGGTCAATTTTTTTTACCATTGACCCCTTTTTTTACCCCTTAATATTTATTGTTTTGGGCTCAAATCAAGTTATTAAGTTAGATCCATGTCCAAGGAACCTATATTTAAAATTGTCGGAGGAGTTTGGTAGAGTTTTCAAAGGTCAAATCGTTGAACTTTGGCTCCTTAATCGCTAAATTTGTGTCCGAAAACCAATCACATCGATTTTCCCAAATCTCAGTACTCTGTATATCAAATATCGAATCTGTAGGCTTTAAATTGACAGAGTTATTGCGTAGGGAAATGTACATAGACACACACATAGACACACACACACACACGTTCACTTATATATATATATATATACTAGAATTTCAGCCCGGGGTTACCCGGGTGTTTGGTGGTATATGTTGAGCCAAAGAAAAAAAAACGGTCAATTTTTTAAACTTTGACCCCTATTACAACCCTTAAAATTATTGTGTATTGTGTTGGCTTCAAATCGAGTTATTAAGTTAGATTCATGTCCAAGGAACATATATCTAAAATTTCATGTATTTACACCCCAAATTATGGGAGGAGTTTGGTAGAGTTCTCAAAGGTCAAATTTCTGGCGGCAAACAGATTAAAAAGATGTACCCAAATCTCAGTACCCTGTATATCAAATTTCGAGTCTGTAGACTTAAAATTGACAGAGTTATTGCGTAGGAAAATGCACACAGACACACACACAGACACGGTCACTTTTATATATATATATATATATATATATATATATATATATGTGTGTGTGTGTGTGTGTGTGTGTGTGTGTGTGTGTGTGTAGAAAAAATATGCTTATTCAATTATATTTCAGCGTTTATTTTTATTTATTCTTTTATTTACGAAGCTAGACATCTGTTAAATGTAACTACAGAGCATATTCAAATTAAAGACAAAAAGTCCATATCCCAAATTCCAAGGTGTTGTTCATCTTTCCGTTTTTTTTTTTTTCTTTCTTTCAGCATGTTAAGATGTTCTATTCTGTGCAGTACCTGTTCGTAGCGCAGAAACAATCATGTAATTATTAGGTCACTGTTTAATATTTTCCGCACGGACTCATCAGAAGTATAAGAACTCATTAATTTAAAAAAAAAAAAAAAAAAAAAAACAGAAAAAAGAATTTTGGCATGATTACATGAATCCAAAAAACATCCGCAGAGTTGTTGCAATTGTGTTTTATGATATTTACGCCATCCAAACAAAGGGAACCGATAGAAGAAGTCATTTACCACAAGCATTCATAATAATTTAAACACCACATACGTAAGAGACGATATGTAGTTATTCTTAGACTCTCTTTCTCTCTCTCTCTCTCTCTCTCTCTCTCTCTCACACACACACACACATACACACATACATATACGTATTTACTGAACAATGGTGAAATTTGAAACAAATGAATTCAAAGTGAAAATGCTATTACGTACTTACTTGGTATATCGAAATTTGTCTCAATTCTAACAATTCTGAAAAATTATCGGTAAAAGTATAATTACAAAATAAATTTATCGAATAACAGAGTTTCATCAACTAATTTAATGTGTAATAGTCGTTTGCGATCAATTATGTATTGTAGATTGGTTTGTCTCCCTTGCGTTCTTTGTTTCCAATTAAAATAGTCCATTTCAAAATACAAATTGCCAGACAGTAGTATCATACTTTTTTGTCAAAAAATAGACCTATCACATCTACGAGATCATTTGAAGCAATCTTTGGAATTTATACTATTTTTTACATGACATGAAAGTACGTAATAGTGTTTTCACCTGAAATGCATTTGTTTAAAATATCACTATTCTACAGAAGTCCTTATATATATATATATATATATATATATATATATATATATATATATATATATATATATATATATATATTGGGGCTAAACATTTGAAATTTTACAAAAAGTGTATTCAGACATGCAGCAAACTTTTTAATAAGTTTTCGAGCAACAATTTAATTGCCAAGAGGTCAAAGTTGAAAGAGTTGACCTTTGCAGACTCTACCAAACTCCTCCGCCAATTTCGGGTATAAGCACTTGAAATTTACTTGACATGAGTCAAACTTTTTAATATATATATACACACACACATATATATATATATGTATGTATATATATATATATATATATATATATATATATATATATATATATATACATAAAGTTATGAACAGAACATAGAGCCTGAGAAAACCATGCTGAACTGCTAGTATATATATATATATATATATGTGTGTGTGTGTGTGTGTGTGTGTGTGTGTGTGTGTGTTGGGACGATTAATTGGAATTGGGAACCAGAACATTTGAGGTATCGGAATCGGAAACGTCTCTGGTTATATGTCAAAACAATTCTTTAAATTGTCTTCTTTATTTGATTTTGTTTAAAGCACTGGTGATAGTAATGATAAAATAATAAATAATTTTAAAAAATTTAATTATCAGGATCACCATCCACACGTGTATTTCAACGTTTAGAAAAATATCTGCACATTTAACATGAGTTTTACTCAAGTAATTGATAAAAAATAACAACTTTATAGTTAAATACTTAGAGATTTGTAAAGAATCGAGATTGGAATCGGTAATTGTATCGGAATCGGAAAAATATTGGAATCGTCCCATCACTAATATATAATTGTCTGTCTACGTGTGTCTGTGTGTGTACATTTCCCTACCTAACTACTCTGTCGATTTTCGGTCTAGTCTCAAGATTTGACATGAGGAGTATTGAGATTTAGGAAAATATTTTTAATCGGTTTTCGACCAGAAATTTGGTTGTCAAGGGATAAACGTTCAACAATTTGACCTTAGAAAACTCCACCAAACTCCCCAGCCAATTTTGGGTCTAAACACTTGGAAATTTAGATGTAGGTTACTTAGACATATATCACTTTTCTTAATTTGATTTAAGCTCAAAACAATTAAATTCAAGGGGTCAAAATTGGGGTAAAACTAAAAAAAAATTGATTTGTGCGGTCTCTACCAAACTATTCAGCCAATAGTGGGGCTAAACAGTTGGAATTTTACAAAAAGTGTATTCAGACATGCAGCAAACTTTTTAATCAGTTTTGGAGCGACAATTTAATTGCTAAGAGGTTAAAGGTGAAAGAGTTGACCTTTGCAGACTCTATCAAACTCCTCCCCCAATTTCGGGTCTAAGCACTTGAAATTTTAAATGTATGTTACTTGGACATGAGTCAAACTTTTTAATATATATATATATATATATATATATATATATGCATAAAGTTATGAACAATACATAGAGCCTGAGCAAACCAGGCTGAACTGCTAGTATGTATGTATGTATATATATATATATATATATATATATATATATATATGTATGTATTTATGTATGTATGTTGTGTGTATAATGTAGGTTTGTCTATATATTTATATGTTTGTACGTATAGGATTCATTCTTAAAATAATTAACCGATCATTACAAACTAGCG
>NC_136493.1:47724721-47752221 GCF_053919585.1 Euprymna scolopes | reverse complement strand
GACCGCCGATCGAGTGCGAGGGAAAATTTACTCGCCCCAAAATATTTTTTACTCGTCCGACTTTGTCTTCGTTTCAGTCAATGATAGTACCTATTTACAATGCCTCCCCACGGGACAGAGTTAGACACCAGGGTCGTTTTTTTTTAACGTGGAGAAAAGGTACAAAAATAAAAAATTGTCTCAGTCGTGAAGGACTGCTTCCACCGAAAGAGAACAAGAAATAAAAGTGCAGCATCTGAAGAACAGATACTACACTTTGATCTTGGTCAAAAGGCCAATAATTTTACAACAATTCAAGAAATTTCCGTGTGTATAATCTAACAAGAAAATATTTGTTTAACTCTTGTAAATCAACTATTTTATTACTACAAACATTTCAGTAAATATTCAACAAAACGTTAAAATACAACACCAGTTTCTTCATATAGCATCATTCATATTATTGTTCCATAGAAATAAGAATCATTTCTTCGGATGCTTGACGGAACGATACGTTTTTTCCTCTTTCAAATGTTCGTCTTTACTTTTGTAAGCTTGAAGCTTACAAAAGTAAAGACGAACGCTGTATGTAGTTGTAGCGTCGAAGAATTTTTTTCAAAATGAATTTAAAAATCAGAAAGCTAAATGAAGGCGACATTTTCACTACACGCCGAATGTGTAAATTTGACCTCTTGTAGACCTTTAGCATGACCACGCTTTTTTCAATACGATATTCCAACGGTCTCACAGCTAGAGATGAAAGAATTCACAAATGATGAGACATAAGTCATTCTAAGTCACCGCATATTTGGGGGTCGTAAAATAAATGAATTTTTCCAGTTTCTTTATTTAAAGAAATTTTATCGACTGGCGGGCGACTGGTTTACGACTTTTAGTTGCCCAAAGAAATTTTCAATCGACTATGGCGATCGGTCGTGTAAAGTCTCAAAGGATATATATATATATATATATATATATATATATATATATATATATATATATATATATATATATACTAGCAGGGAGACCCGATGTTGTCCGGGATTGAATGAGAATCAACGACTGTTTCGCACTATACTTTTATTGTTATCGAAATCGATAAAATCTCCCATTTTTCAATCAAATCAATTGATTGCCTGCTATAGTTCACGGATTCACTACCATACATCGAGAGGAAAATTCACGTGACTTCTGGGAGTCTTGCAGTGACCTAGTTCTATAATACACTTCATAGAGAACCTACTCTTAATTTGATAAAATTATTTTTATGTAATGGCTTGCATAAAAGTTTAAAATGTGAAAGTCGAGTATCATGGTTCTAATTGTGCTTTAAACAAAAGAATTTAATTTCGAACGCGTCCCTATCTTTTTAAAGAGATTTCTGCTTGTGCGGTGATAAAAATTCTCAAATGCCATTTTAATGTTAGGCTATATAAGGTGTTAACTTGGTTCAAAATTGGACTGTTTCTTTATTTAATCGAAATTTTTGATTAACGATTTTCGATACTTATCAGAGATATTCCGATACAAAACCTATCTAAGAACATTCCCAGGCATATAAAGTATATTTGTGTCAATGCGCGTGCGTGTTTAGGCCGCCTTCTTGTATATTACCAACCATTACTGATTTCAAATAGTCCTGAAGGGTCAATAGAATAGAAAGACTTAGGAGAGAAAGTATTAACCAGATCTCCATGAAATGAGTGCGTAGGGGATTAGAACCTGATGATCATCTGTGTGAGAACACCTAAAGTGTACAAATAATAATAATAATAATAATAATAATAATAATAATAATAATAATAATAATAATAATAATTTTCATGGGAAACAGTGGAACTCTTTGGTAATAAATTGCAACATCACCGTGCTCCAGAGGTCGGTTCCGCTGGACGCAACAAATATCCTACGCCATGTGCTTTCCATCTAATTGGCCCTTTGAATATGCTCACTACCCACTCTGGGGTGAAAAATTAACCGGTGTAAAGCAAGCAATTGGAACATAATCGTCCGGATTTGGTCGTCATTGACAAAGTCTCAAAAAAAAGGCAGATTGTATACTTTTCAGTACCCTGGGACAGAAATGTGAGAGAGATGGAGAATGAGATGTGGAGCAATTATGCTCCATTGGCCTTGGAGATAAGGCGTATACACGGGGTTAAAACACAAATAATCCCGGTCGTACTTGGTACACTAAGAGTAGTATCAAGTCGTCTGGAAGGACAATTGAACAAACTACAAATCCCCGCTGTTTTAGGCGGCTTTCAGACCTCTGCTATTGTAGGTACCACCAACATCCTTAAGAAAATCCTTGATCTTTGAAGCTCCTGGTTTTAAGCGAAACTAGAATTGGACAGACTATTTCCCTAAATGAGTTTGTAATTAAAGGATATTCTAACCTAACTTCCAAATCTGACCCCCAAGATCGCCATGGGCATGGAATATGTGCTTATATAAAAGATGACTTTCCATGTGGTAGAGACATCTCCAGAGAAGATCCTAACTTACCCTATATGTGCTTCCGAGTAGCACTAGCTCACACTACGGCATTTATATTTACTCTCTATCGCCCCCAAAACAGCGGAGTTACTATCTTTAAAAGCATATCTGAGAAAATTGACCAAGTTCTATCAGCATATCCTTCAGCTAACATTCACGTATGTGGAGACTTCAATGTTCACAATGTGGAATGGTTGACCCACTCAAACAAGACCGATGATGAGGGGAGATTCTGTCATGATTTCTCCATTGCTTATGACCTCACTCAGATTGTTCACGAACCCACCCGTGTGCCCGAAAATGACGGCCAGTATGCAAGTCTCCTAGACCTTTTTCTCACAACTTGCCCTGAACTATGTTCAGTTTCCGTTCTGTCCCCTCTTGGATCTTCCGACCACTCAGTTGTATCAATTAAGATAAAAATGAAATGTAATAATTCCTCAGACGTATCTCTCCATCGTACAGTATATCGATACACTATGGCTGACTGGCATAGTTTCCGTACATTTATATCGGATCTTCCTCTGCGTTCCATGTTTAAAAAGGATGTGTCGTCTATAGTATAAAACCTGACAGAATGGTTAATTGTAGGTATAGACAATTTCATACCCTCGAAAAAGTTCCAGCAAAAACCTAACAGCCAGCCATGGTTTTCTCCAGAATGTGCTGCTGCCATTGCGCACAGAAATCACTTTTTCCACTGCTTCCAACGTAATAGATGTATGAAAACTAAAGCCGCTTTCAGGACTGCCAGCAACCATTGTAAGAAAGTAATAAAGAACGCAAGAGAGTTGTATGCTCAGTCCGTCAAGTCCAAAGTATCTGAGCAGCGGCTTGGTTCCCACCAGTTTTGGCAAATTACAAACAGAATCTTGAACAGAAGCGTGTGCTCCATCCCAACTATCATCAATGGACCTGAGTTAATCTCGTCAGCATCAGACAAAGCCAAACTCTTTGCCAAGAACTTTGCCAACCCCCAATATTTCCTCCTGTATCAGAAAACACGATATGTGATATACAAATATCTGTATGTGATGTTGCCAAGCTAATCAAAAACCTTGATTCCAGTAAAGCAACCGGCCCTGACGATATTCCAATTATAGTACTCAAAAAACTTCAACCAGAACTAGCACCCATACTTACAAAACTGTTTAAACGTTGTCTTAAGGAGAATTGCTTCCCATCACCCTGGAAAATCTCATCAGTATGCCCTGTATTTAAGAATTCAGGTGATCGTTCATCCCCCTCTCAGTACAGGCCAATAAGTCTCCTGTGCGTCATGAGTAAGTTAAGGAATCTGTGTTAAATAGAGAAGTAATCAACCATATCAGTAAAAATAACCTTCTTAGTGACACACAATATGGTTTCCGTTCTGCTAGATCTATAGCAGATGTGCTTACAGTTATATCTCATAGGATTAGCGAATCTCTCGACAGAGGCAACCTTTCTAGGGCAATTGCTCTTGACATATCAAAGGCCTTTGATAGGGTATGGCATAAAGGTTTACTTCACAAGATCTCCAGCTATGGTATTGCTGGAAATGTCTTCTCAATTATTAAATCATTTCTCTCTGATAGGTTCATAAGAGTAGTAGTTGATGGGCAAAAATCAGAAGTTCACAGTATAAATGCTGGAGTCCCTCAGGGTTCCATCCTGGGCCCAACTCTTTTCCTTATCTACATTAATGATCTTCCAAATCACATCCTTACATCATTCGTAGACATTTTTGCTGATGACACTACCATCTATGGTAGCACATCTAAGACAGTAAACGACCAAGTTCTCTCCGATTCTCTCTCCTCTGATCTTGATCACGTTGTACAATGGGGAAAGGAGTGGCTGGTTACTTTTAATGCATCTAAAACCAAGCTTCTATCTTTACATCATCAACGTTCTGATCCCCATCTGGCATCAATTAAAATGAATGGCTCTCGTCTTGGGGAGGCCTCAAGTTTTGACAGGCTTCTTGTCTTGACCTTTACTCCTGATCTTAAATGGAATACATACATCAAATCTGTTGCCAAGGCCGCTGGAAAAATGGTCGGATCCTTCTATCGATCCAGTAGATATCTCACTGCTGATGCAATTCTCTATCTATATAAGAGCCAGATACATCCAAGGATGGAATACTGTTGCCACATATGGGCAGGAGCTGCTAGAAAAGACTTGTCCTGCCTTGATAGGGTTCAAAATAGACTTCGTGGCCTGGTGGGAGATGTCCTTTTCTCTTCGCTGCAACCTCTAACTCACAGAAGAGATGTTGCGAGTTTGTCTCTGCTTTGTCGTTATTTTCATGGAAAGTGTTCAACTGAGCTTCAATCTATGGTCCCCCCTCGCCAAACTTTCACAAGAAACACTAGACTAGCTGAAAACATTATCAATAATTTCCCCCACTATTTATCTGTGCCTAAACCTAAACATAGATTCCATGATCAAAGCTTCTTTCTTAGAACTGCACGCCTGTGGAATTGTCTTCCGTTTTCCTGCTTTCCAGCTTTCTATAATATGGTTGTCTTCAAGTCCAACGTGAACAAGTTTCTGATGAGCCGTTCCACTTAAGTTAACAAATTTACCGAACTTCCATTACTATCGATTACTATATTGTCCTTTTGACTACTGTACACTCTTTAACCCTTATCCTTGAGTGGCCTATCGGCCTTGATAACTGGTGACGTCTATGTAAAAAAAAAAAAAAGAAGACGGGATTGAGGGAAATTCTCTGGAAATGAATCCCATCCCTTCCAAGAGAGACGTTGTTAAACGAAATCAGAATTATTATTATTATTATTATTATTATTAAACAATAATAATAATAATAATAATAATAATAATAATAATAATAATAATAATAATAATAATAACACAGTTTATGCGTGTGCGTGTGTTTATGTCGGCCTATGAAAACGAAACGCGAAGAACAGTCTCGAGAGATGAAGCTTCATCGAAGGAAACTGAATACCATCAAGATAAAAATAATGACTAAAGTTAGGTGATACAGTAAATGATAAGATCGATATTCGCGAGGAGGTTGCCTAATAAGATGTAACCCATTTATCGATCCCTTTTCATAATTGTTTCAGGGATGCTTATATCTTTAAACAAAAATAAAATCACCAGCTGGCTTCATTGCTGAAATCAATCGATCCCAGATCGATATCGGAAACCATATGGATCATTACCGATTTACTTTTCCTCCTACGGTACTGGATCTCCCGACTTTGTTATCAGGCATCGTTTCTATTCCCAATCACCAAATGTTATATAGCTCTTGATGTAGGTTTGGCTACGTGTTATTTCTCCAACAACAAATAATAAACGAGTGTTTTCTACATACGTGAGCCATTTATACGTGTGTGTGTTTATACGTGGGCTTTTTTTTTTTTTGCTTCATTTATAATTGCTTATTTTCATCGTTGCTGTTTCGTCTGTGATTGCTATACAATAAGTTTCTTCTTTTGTGCAGAAAGTAATACAAAGGAACGTTTACTGAGAGTTTTCCTCAAGGTTTTATTTTGGAGAGAAATGACTCTGGAAGGAGAGGGAAAGACTAGTTAGCTTCTTAATTTATCTTAAATGAGTGATACACACGAATAGAGATATCGAGCTAACATCTGCACACTTTCTACATTATTGGTCAACTGAATTCTTCACTCTTACTGCAATCCATAATCCATGACAGACCCGTTTTATTTGATGTCTCACAATCGGTTTCCATACAGAGACTGATTTGAAACATTTGTTTCTCCAACTCGAAAATCGTGACGTCATTTGTCATCTCAAGCTCATACCTCTGTTTTGTCTACCGTTTGACCTGTTGCCCCCCTTCCTGCCACAATTTTACTACATTCATCTCTGGGAATAATTCTGTAATGATGACATGCACTAGGTGTGATTCTTGAACAATATCCCCACTAATTGACTTAATTACTATCAATGTACGGTCTGTGATATGTAACATAGGAATCGCGTTTACGAAATAAGAATAAAACATTATTCGACATCGACGTGTGAAGTCAACATTTTAGACCAGTAAAAATGATTCCTGTTCGTTTGAAACACAGTTAACAAGCCTGTGCAGAATTGAAAAATAATTGCTTTTTTAAATACTAGTGAACTCGATAAATCTAAATCAGAGTTCTGGTCGACGCAACTGCATGTCTCGACTGGCTCTCTGTGAAGACGACAACAGCAATAACCAACGCTTAACTAATAAAACACGACTTGATTTAAAGTGGCTTAATCAGCATTGTCACTCCCAGTTTCAAGCAAACCCAAAAAAGAAAAAGAAACACAAGTGGAACTCTGAAAAAAAAAACGTACATATATCAAAAACTTCACGCGGCGCAACGGATAAAGTTGCTATGTTCTAAACTGCAAGTGACATTCTTATAAAATTTGAAGTTCAAGCCTAATTAGGGCGATATTAGCTAAGAAAAAATACAGAATTACTTCAGAATCTCAAACTATTTACTTACTTGAAAAACTGAGAAGTGTAACAAGCTACTATAACACGATACAGACTTTTTTTTACACAGGAATCACCACTTATCAAGGTCCAGAGGCAACTCAACGATAAAGGTTAATAGGTTAGTAAACATAGGTAGCGGGAATTTTGCAAATTGGATTGTTTAGGGGGACGGTTCATCAAGAACATGTTTGCATTGGACTTGAAGACAATTAGATTGTAGTCAGCTGGAAAGCAGACAATCGGAAGAGAGTTCCACAGGGGTGCAGTTCTAAGAAAGAAGCTTTGTTCATGGAATCTGCATTTAGGTTTAGGCACAGATAAGGAGTGTGGGAAATTATTGATAGTGGTTTTGGCTAGACGAGTGTTTTTCGTGAAAGTTTGGCGAGTGGGGCACCATAGACTGAAGCTCAGCTGAGCATTTGTCATGAAAATAACGATAAAGCAGAGACAGGCTCGTAACGTCTCTTCTGTGGGAAAGAGGTTGCAGGGAAGAGAAAAAGGCATCCCCCACTAAACTACGAAGTCTATTTTGAACTCTGTCAAGGCAGGATGGGCCAGAGAAGTCTTGATGGAACTGAACAGCAGGATCCTGGATCACATTCCATTTGTATTTTTGCGTGTTTCTGCGGTTGGGAAAACAAGGAGCAAGAAGGGAATTTCAAAGACAAGCGATCAAAGAGACAAAAAACTATCAGTGTAAACAATTTCCCGGATCATAGGAATATCTACAATAATTTTACTGCGAGTCAGGTGAGTCGAAAGGTTTTACGTTGGGGTTGATAAAAATGTAGTGATTCGTCGTGGAAATACTTCTAGAACAGGCGAATGGATTCAAATGTGCGGTAATGCGATAGAGCCTAGAGCTTAGCGGGCACTGCGGAGCTTATTAGGCGAGAGATTCTTTTTTGTATCCTGTCCAAGAGGAGGGAGGGCTAGTGTTTAATGCACCAGCTTAGATGTGGCAACAATACTTAATACATTGGCGATTGGTGGCTGTAAGCATAACTCGGAAATAATGCAATGATATAGGTACATATAATTAAAAACAGAAAAAAAAACTATAGTTGTTTACGGTATACAAAGTTTAAAAGGTGATGTATCATTCGATATTTTTTTTAATAGTTCGCCTATAATTTCACAATTATATTCGCTCTTTGTTCTTGGATACCTAATCGGCATTTTCCATTTCTATTTGCCGCGTGTCGCGTGGTTACATACAGCATAATCACGTGCCACACTGGTTCCCTTTTGATCAGCGAAGTTAAGTAACCTTGAGCTTCATCAGTACTAAAATGGGTGACCATTTGGGAATTCCAGGTGCTGTATGTGTTCTCCGCTTGTCTCAGCATTGCTTCCAGTCGACCTGGACTTCTTCCTGTCACTGAACTCAATCAGTGCCGCGCAACTCTTGCTTCACAATTTCACGCACAGCTATCCTATTAGAGGGTATCTATTGTCTTTCGAGGCGGAAGGGGGACATCGCCGTGTGGTAGCAAATGTTGTGTAGCAGTAGTTATCTATTTGCTTCCCCACTGAGCAAATTAGGCACAAGGCCGTTTTTTAATGTAGAGATGCGGAGGGGAGCAGCTCCCTCGAGAGGGAACTGGATAGTGACAATTGGTATGAAGGGTTTCTCCTACATTGACCAAAACTTATTGCTACAAGAGCAATGGTCTGATATGTGGTGTCGCCCCTTCATATGGTCTTTAGTGCAGCATCTACCGGAACAGATACTACACCTTTGATCTTTGATCCTGGGCCAAGAAGGCTCGGGCGTTACCTATGCTAGGTAAGTATAAATGTTGTGTAGTAGTATGATTCATATTGGACTTCTTTTACCTCAAAAGGCGAGCAAGCATTTCGTTTAATTTCGTCAGGCAGGTGACAGTGGTTCAGTGGTTAACTATACGTACTAACAATCTGGGTTGTAAGTTCGAATCCAGGTTGTTCCGCATAAACATTTTCACTTAGGAATTATACTTCCAAAATAAACTATTAAAGTTGTATAAAAAGTAATAGAAATATTTTTTTTTAAACAGTAATGAAATCAATTGATTTTTACGAGTTAAGTATTTTTCAATTTTTAAACTTTAAAAATCTATCACAATTTTTTTATTGATTCAATTTTTACGAGATTTTTAGGGTCAATGTAAAATTTTATGGTCTTTCCAATAAACCGAATATAATATTTTAGACGAACGTTTGTTTTTTTTTTTAATTCACGCCCCTCATTTTGAAATGTCTATTAAAAAGTAAATAATTAATTTATGTGCCAAAGTTTTATATATCACAAATTGAAGATAAAAGATCAATAAATAATATATTCAAATTTAAAACAAAAAAGTAGTGTTTTTTAGAAATTTACCTGTAAAGTCCGAAGTTTAAAACCCTTTTTTTTTAAACCACGTTGTTGTTTTTTTTTTTTTTAATGAAACCTTGGTCCTTGCTCCTTTAATTGAAAGTAGTTATAAGCTTGGAAAGACAGGGGGTCGAATTAATTCACGCCCCCCATTTTGAAATGTCTATTAAAAAGTAAATAATTAATTTACTCACCAAAGTTTTATATTTAAGATAAAAGATCAATAAATAATATATTTAAATTTAAAACAGAAAAAAGAAATGTTTTTTAGAAATTTACCTATAAAGTCCAAAGTTAAAAACTTTTTTAAAAAAAAAAACACGTTTTTTTTTGTTTTTTTTTTTATGAAACCTTGGTCCTTGTTCTTTTAATTGAAAAAAATAGGGTTTGAATTACATTTTTCGAGTAGTTATAAGTTTGGAAAGACAGGGGGTCTAATTATTCAATATATTTCACGCATTCGTAAGGTCAGTTTCTGACACACCTACTTCTTCAGGTGTATCTTGTCAAATTCGGGAATGTTTCTGCTGATCTGGATGGAATTTCGAATGGTAACCTTTATTTACAGGGTTCGTATTCTCTCGTTTCGTCAGCCATTACTGGATAGAGGTCCTAAGTAATTCACAAGGACCAGTGGCGCAGTGGTTAAAGTACTTAGAAAAAATCAATCAAGGTTAAAGGTTCAATTCTTAGTATGTGCGACCAAAAATTACAATTGAGTATCATTTTCACACTGTTGTCGAACTCGGGAATTTGGACGGAATTTCAAGCGGAATCCTTTATTTACTTCACAGGGGTAGCATGCTCTTGTTCCATCAGCCAAAGATAGAAGTCCTAAGTAATTTGCAATTGTATTTTTCGGTCGCCAACACTTTTTTTTTTATTTAAATGAATTTTTTTTTTTTTTAATATTTGACTCGTACTTTTTTTATATATATTCTCCCAAGCATAAAAAAAACTTGTTTTTACAGCGATTTTAGCGAAAAAAAACAAACAAACAAACAAAACAACAGAAGCCATTTGTCGTGGTTTAATTTGTCGTGCCTAGTTATGACATGAATAAGCAGGATCAGTTGTCGTGTTTTGTCGTACAGTTGTCGTGGTTTAATTTGTCGTGCTTAGTTATCACACGAATAGATAATCAGCAGAAACAGTTGTCGTGTGTTGTCATACAGTTGTCGTAGCTTAATTTGTCGTGCCTAATTTTCAGATAATCAGCAGAAGCAGTTGCCGTCTCTTGTCCTACAGTTGTCGTGCCTTAATTTGTCGTCAAAAAATAGTAAAATAGAAAGAACATCGTCAAGGACGATAGACTGGAACACGACTGATTAGACCAATCGTGCAAGAAAGAAAGATAAGTCTTCCGATACGAAAAATAGAGCTAGCTAAAATACGGGACAGGAAAAAACAAGCCAATTAAAATACGAAAAAGAAATAAGTAAGCTAAAAAAAAAAATAGTAAAACAAGCCAGCTTAAAAAAAGTGTCAGCTAAAAAAGGAATGTAAATAAATAAGTAAAAAGCGGCGTAGGAAAAGAAAAAAGGGGAGGTAAGCCTTTTATTAACTACATTTGCAAAGTAATTTATCAATCAGAAATGCTTAAGTCATGGTGACAGAAAAGCGATTCGGTGAACGGAGATTTCGTTTTCTTTCTTTTTTCTTTTGAAGGTTCAATGGCGAGAGACCTCAGTTTGGGCGCGCGTCGAACAGTGTCTTAGCCCGACATGAAGCCGGAAGTACTTGTTATCGATGATTGGCGTTGGGAAAGCGGACAGGCTTAATACGGGCACGATAAAGGATCTGGATTAAAGGCGGAGGGTGTGTATATTAGCAGCGGATAAAGTTGAATACTGGTTTATAGTGAAAAAGGCCTTTGCATAGAGCTTGGACAAGAGAAACCAACTTACATAGGAATTCTTCAGATACGTCCATTCAATCTGCGCGATTATTAATGAAAATGCTACTTTTATGGAAAACGGCTCAGACAGGACGTGAAGCCACTTGGTGAGCTAAAAGAACGAAATATGATTATTGCAAAGACAGGAGATTTCTATTGACTAAGCCATGTAGGTATGGGAAGGAAGAAAACAGTCAGCAGGAAGAGAGCTCCACAAGCTTGCAGTTCTTGGAAAGAAGCGACTTGAATAGAAAGCTGTATTATAATGAGGTATCCAAACAGTGAATTGATGGAGACCAATAGACCTACGAGTCAAACAAGCTGAAACAAAAGATGTATGAAAAAGATCAGACAATGTTGAAGACATTCTTCAAGTCCAATATAAACAAATTCCTGATGAACCGCCCCCTTAAGTAAGACACTTTATCAAATCTCCAATACTAACGATTACTATGATACTATCCCATTGATTACTGTACACGCAATAACCCTTATCCTCGAGTGGCTTCAGGACCTTGATAAGTGGTGACTACCATGTAAAAAAAAGAATCATATTTTGACATGTATTCCTAAACCTTTGAAATTTAAATGGAATTTTCCACTTTGTGCTAAACCTTACATGGAAAATACTGTTTATAATAGTATTTCAACTAAACTGCATTTAAATATATTGTTACAATATGGGGCGGGGTATAAACTAAATTATAAGCATGTTAAATATTGAATCATCTCAACCAAGTTTATGCACTAATACCATCGTTAATTACTGTACACGCAATAACCCTTATCCCCGAGTGGCTTCCGGGCCTTGATAAGTAGTGACCTCCATGTACAAAAAAAAGACAATTTTTAAGAACATAGACTTTAATAGAATTTATAGAAAAGACTGAGACTAGCAACTTCACATCTGTGAGCGAGAGGTTGCAAAGAAAGAGAAAAGGGTGGGGCCAATTAAATTACAAATAAATTCCTGCAGCTTCCTCAGTTTGCCAAATATTCACAGAGAGGCTTCATCTGCTGCAATGTTTATTTGCTTGACTTCATTTAATTTATCTAATTTCAATCTTCCTTTTTTCCTTTGTTTTAAATTTTCAACCGTTCCTTCGACTCCTATTTTTTGCCTTCGAGTTCATAATACATTATATCCGCCCTATTTGTCATATTTCTACTATTATATAAAAGAAATTTGTCTGGGTGTCTGTGAGTTCGTTTCCTATGGACTCCAAAATGGCCGAGCTAATTGTTATGAAATTTCACAAGAAACTACTTTATATATATATATACATATATATATATATATATATATATATATATATATATATATATATATATATATATATTTTACATTTTCACCACAAACAAGGCAAATTGCCACTTTGGTGTAGGGGACTACTATCATGGGCAACAACTACTGGGGTACTATGTAGGGATTTGGGCAGCAAGATGTCGGTTCACGTTACACTTGAACTTCTGCACGTCAGTACTGTTGGGGAAGCAGGGACCTGGAATGGAATTCCAAAGTCTAGCGGTTCTGGGGAAGAAGCTATTGGAGTAGAAATATCTTTTACATCTAGGGATCTCTACAGTGTGGGGGTGGGATTTAGCAGCCTGTCGGGTTTGTCGAGGGTGCTCACGTCGTGGGGGCACAAGTGATTGCAGTTCGTCAGAGCATTCACCACATAAAATACTTGTAGAACAGGCAGAGGGATGCAACATTTCGTCGATGGGACAGGGGCTGAAGCTTAGATGTCAGTTCAGGGCCTATCAGGTTTGCGACTCTCTTTTGAACCTTGTCAAGGAGCGAGAGACTAGTAGCAGATGCACCAGCCCAGATGTGACAGCAATACTCCATACATGGGCGAATGGTGGCCTTATAAAGGTACAGGATACTTTCGGGTTTTAGTAGTTGTCTAGCACGGTAGAGAGAGCCCAACTTCTTGCAGCGGCCCTGGCAATGCTTTCAATGTAATTGTTCCAACTCATGTTTCCTGTGAACGTTAGGCCAAGGAGTTTGAAAGATGTACTCTCAGATAAAGAGTCGTTGGCCATTGCTATAGGTGGTAGAGAGGGTTTCTTGTAATTATTGAATGAAAGTAGTTTAGTCTTGGCGGCATTGAACGTGACCAACCATTTTTGTCCCCATTCCACTACAGATTGGAGGTCTTCCTCTAGTGTTTCTGCCATTTCTTTAGAAATGTGTTCATTCGTCTTCCTGTCGTGCCTGTCGTAGAGTGTAGTGTCATCAGCATATATACCCATCTCGGAGGCAATTTTGTCGGGGAGGTCATTTATGAATATCAGGAACAATAGAGGTCCAACGATAGACCCCTGGGGCACTCCCGCATTTATATCATATTGTTTAGATGTACGACCGTCGAGGACAACCTGGATTTTAAGAAGAAGAAGGATTTAATTATGTTAAGTAATCTACCAGTGATACCGTATGATCTAATTTTCCTGGGGAGACCCTCATGCCATACGCTGTCAAAAGCCTTAGACATATCTAGAGCTCCCGCTCTACCCTCCCCCACTTTGTCCAGTGAATGGTATATACGTTCAGAGATTACAGTTAGGATGTCTGCTGTGGAACGGGCTTGTCTAAATCCATATTGTTGGTCAGTCAGAAGTTTAGCATTTATAAGGTGTTGGACTAGAGCGTGGTTAATTAAGGTCTCAAATATTTTGGCAAAAAGTGGGAGGAGGCTAATGGGGCGATAATTTGATGGGTCAGTCCTTTCGCCAGAATTCTTCAATACTGGTACAACATTAGCAGTTTTCCAACAGCCCGGAAATCAAGCTTCATTAAGGCATTTGTTGTAGAGTTTGGAGAGAACTGAAGCTACTTCGGCTGAGCATTTTTTTAATAGCACAGCTGGGATGAGATCGGGTCCACATGCTTTTGAAGTATCAAGGTTTTTTATGATGGCATGCACCTGAGCAGGGGTGATTTTCAGATCGTCTAGCGTGGCGTCTGTCCGCATAGGAAAGTCAGGTAGGGGGTGGTTGGAGGGGTCCAGTGTGGAGATTGAGGCAAACCGACTGGCAAGCATGTTAGCCTTCTCGGTTGCTGGGGAGACAACCTCGTGATTGTTGGTTAGCGGGGGAATTGTTCATTATTTACTACACTGTTGTAGATTTTCCAGAAGTCTCGAGTTCCTAGTTTTTGTGCTTCGATGCATTTTTTAGTGGTTTCCGTAAATTCTCTTAGCTGTCGCTATTTCTTTCTTAACGTTATTTCTAGCTTCTATATACTTCAGTCTGTTCGAACTGGACTTATGTCGGTTAAATCTGTGGTATGCATGCTGCTTTTGAGCAATGGCAGTTGCGCAAATCGAAGTAAACCATTGGGGAGAGTGGGGCTTACTATAAAATTTCCGCATGGGAACATGCGCTTCGATTGCAGTTTTGAACCAGTCAGTGGTCTCGTTTGCACACTGTTCAGCAGGGAGATAAGAAATATTTCCCCATGGGGGATCTTTGATTAGTTCTCTGATGGCTTCCCAGTCAGCCTTTGTATAATATCTTGTTGTTTTGAGCACTGGCTCTTCGGTTTTGGCTCTAGAGTTTAGGGCGATTTCAACCATTATCACTGCATGATCAGCGTTCCCGAGTGGGCTGTGGCCTTCGTTATGCAATCATCGTGTTGCACATAAAGGCTTGATCATCCGTTTCTAGGTTTGTTTCTCTAGTCAGGGGGAGGGTATTACGAATGTAAACTCCAAGTCCGTGCATGTGTCTGTAAGAGTCCTTACGGCAGAGTTGGAGATATCCAGGCATGTTAAAGTGGTTAGAGGGGATGGAGGAGTGTAGGTTAGTCTCACTTAGTGCTAAGATATCCGGGGTATTTGTTAAGAGAAATGCTTCAACATCAGCTAAATTAGTTCTAAGCCCACGGATATTTGTGAATGCAAGCTGAATTTGTTTGTCCCTAAGCCTGGTTTAAGCTTATTTTAAGATTTTACTGTTGTGGGAGTTGAAAACTCTCGGCCTTACTCGATTGTCGCCCTTTAACTCAGAAGAGCGACCTAGCTACGTCATTTCCTGTTTCTCATATTTCACCCTCTTTTCTGCTGAACGCTCAATGTGTTGTGTTGGGGACAGGACGGTCTGCAGTGTGATAGACGACCCCGTCCCCACGTGTGTAATGGTGGATGTATTTAATGGTAGAGGAATTGAAAAGACAAAAGGTCGCATAATGAGGGCGAAAATATACCGCTATATATCAGCGAAAGAAATGCAATTTACTTGCATAAATATACAGGAAAGAGTGATAGAAAGAATAAGAGTTCATTGAAGGATGAGTAACGTTACTTGCGGTTGACTGGCTAGTCAGGAACGCGGTGGTGGCTCATGGCTCCACCGGAGCGGTGTTTGTCACATCTTGACTGGTTGAGCGTTCAGCAGAAAAGAGGGTGAAATATGAGAAACAGGAAATGACGTAGCTAGGTCGCTCTTCTGAGTTAAAGGGCGACAATCGAGTAAGGCTGAGAGTTTTCAACTCCCACACTGTCGTCGTATTTTTAAAGAGTTTCGGTTTAGGTAAGGGGGAGCTAAACAAGAGGTTATGCAGAGCATCAGACATGCATCACAAGTAGACCATCAGCTGACCTTTCTCCAATTAGGATTGTGGCCTCAGGAAAGCCCACCGGGGATGAGTGCAGGGTCCCTTTCCATGCGCGCCATGGCACTACAAACAACCCGATATTATTCAACTGTTGATGGGGCAGCCGCTCTAAGCGCTACCAAAGAGTTAGGGCACCTGTACTACCAGTCGGGAACACCAGCCAGGAACTGTCAATCCGGTACCCTCAACCCATTAGAAGAAGGTCAACCCAATCTAATTGCTCAGACATATATTGTACTCAAGCACTCCCAAATGTCCAGTTTTAGAGGTGGGGTGTGTCGAGAATGGGGAAAACGGCATTCGTTGCCCTTGGAAAGAAACAAGATCTACCGCTGGGTGTTTCTGTCGAATCACTGAGATCGTGTCTCTGCGCTTGACTAATAGGCAAAGAAGGAGTATGGAAGCCGGGCGATAGACAGAGCCTATCTATTCCTTAAGCAGTTTAGGTTTGCATACCGGTAATTTGTTTGAGTCACCAGCTCTAGGAAGGTTGTCATCCAAGACTGAAGAGACCTCCCTCCCCTTTGGTTTAGTTTCAGAGTTTTCCTTCTCCTAGACAGATGATCTGGGAAGATCTACTGGGTCCGTCAGCACTGAGAGGGTTTGCTCCGCGCCTAGGTTCTAATCCAGGTATTTCTGCGACCCTGCGTGGTTAGTTAGTGTTACTGGGTTAGTTTGTGGAGGTTATATCTCTGCTGATTAGTTACACTCCTCAAAGTGATTTAGGGACATTGCTATTTCATTGTTACTGAATAAAGGGGTGAGTGGAGCTCATGTAGTGTAAGCATCTATGATTGTAAGAAGGCTTGTTAGGGAGGAGATAATGTGGTTTGAGTCTTTTCCCTTTTGTTTATTTTATTTATGTTAGCTTAGGTCTAGGATAATGTTACAGTATGAGTAGGTATTAAGAATTGAACTACGAGTTGTGCCCAAACTATTTTAGATGATAGGAGGGTTAAGATGTAAGTGCAATATAGTATAGATAAAAACGGAAGTTTTGAGTCATGTGTAATTAGGTGAATAGATATATGGGCAGGTTTTCAGTAGATGCGAATAGAGTTGAAGTTGTAGGTGTGTTTCTATTATCGAGAAGATAATTTCAGTTTTCAAGTAAGAGTCATGGGGCATTTTGCAGAACAAGGAGTGTCGGTTCAGTTTCGTATTAATCGTTGCAAAACTCTCGAGGAGACAGTTATGTAATGCAGATCGCTTTGTTTCTGAGTACTTTGGCTGTTAAATACCTGCTTCTGAGTGCTTTGTCTGTTGAATACCTTACTGGAAATGAATGAGCTCTAATGCATGCCTTAGAGGTAGAAATGTATAGATGTTTAGTGATGGCTATTAAAACAGTTTATATGTGCCTAGCAGTTTCTTGGATAGGTTTTGTAACGGAATATATTAAATAAGTATCGATAATCGATAATCCGATGAAAGATGGAGCAAGACACTTTGACCAAAATTAACACCATACAAAGCATTTGAGAAGTTTTATTACCACACACGCGGAAGAGCTCGGCAGATGAAAATCGGTCCAGACAGGACGTGAAGCCACTTGGTGAGCTAATAAGAGCGAAAAATGATTATTGCAAAGGTGACAAACCGAAGAAAATGCTTTTGGAAACTCAAGTGCAACAAGCCAAGGAAAATGTTATTTTCAACTTAAGCCTGATGCAGTCTTAGACTTAAGTGTACCACAGTAACTTAAATATCGTTTCAGACTCAATCATGAAAAAAGAGTGACATACGACTGCGTATTTCTGTAAATACACACTTGTGTAAATATGCCACCGTGCTGTCTTATTTGCTATCGGTTCTTCATTGTCACAACACTGGCGATGAGCAACTCGAACTTATTTAGGCAACATAACCTGGACTTATATCGCACACAAAACCGACGATAAGAATTGTTTTTTTTTCTTTAGAATAAAATAATATGGACTTATACTGTATGCAACACTGGTAAAAAAATAGAATTTATGTCAAATACGACATGTTGAATTTTCCAAAATGAAATTTCGATAGTATTCTCAGAAAATTGTTAATTACAACGATACACTGAGAAATTAAAACGTTATTGTATTTGTAACTTGCAAAGTGTACGAAGGAAAAATTCAGTGTAAGAAAATAGTATCAAAATAAAATAAAACTCGTTCTTTTGATGGACGAAAAGATTTCAAACCGAAGTTCATATATTTAGATCGCTCAACCGCCGGACAAAAAAAAATGAAAGCTTAACAAATTTTCTTTTCATTTTTTTTATTGTTGTTGTATAATGAGGAACATAAAAGTAAGTTTGAATGAACTTATTTTATCTCTAGTTAAAAAGTTCAGAATTTATCCTAGAGTGAGAAAGGACACGACTGTATATAATATATACGCGAAAAGGTCGATAAATTACTATAAGTTACTGAAAAATAAAGGAATTTAAAAGCGCAAGCTTAGAAATTATCCGGCACCAGCAATAGCTAAAGATTCGGTGGGAAAAGGAATTCTGAGAAAAAACAAATAGAATAAATAAATAACGAACACAAAATTTCAAAATAAGAAACTGGAACAAATGAAAATATTTAAGGGAATGATTTTCATACCCCAAAAAAAAACAAAAAATATATCCGAATAATCAATTAAGAGTTCAGATGAAAGTGCATTTTCACAAAATGCTATTTAGACGCTATTGATAAATTAATTATGACACCGAAGACGAAGTTATATTTGCTTCGTATTTCAAAAGATACGCAATTGTTTACAATACGGGTTGTTTTGTTTTGTTTTTTTTACATGGAGTTCACCACTTATCAAGGCCCAATGGCCACTCGGGGATAAGGGTTATTGTGTGTACAGTAATCAATGGGATAGTGTAGCAATAGTATTGGAGAATCGATAAGGTGTCATTACTTAGGGGGTGGTTCATCAGGAATTTGTTTGTGTTGGACTTGAAGACATCCAGGTTGAAGTCGGGAGGGAAACAGGCAAGTGGAACAGAATTCCACAGGCGTACAGTTCTAAGAAAGAAGCTTTGTTCATGGATTCTACGTTTTGATTTAGGCACAGATAAGGAGTGCGGAAAATTATTGACGGTAGTTTCAGCTAGTCGGGCGTTTTTTGAAAAAGATTGGCGAGGGGGGACCAGAGAATGGAGCTCAAACTAGCACTTGCCATGGAAATAACGATAGAACAACGACAGGCTCGCTACGTCTCTTCTGTGGGAAAGAGGTTGCAGGGTAAAGAAAAGGGCATCCCCCACCAAGCCACGAAGTCTTTGGGTTGTGTAAATTAAATCGATTTGGAAAGGGTTCGTTTTCTATTGAGAAAATTGAGTAGGTCGAATATAAATACAAAATTCGTCAATTATATATTACCACAAAAACCAGTGACTTTGCAATTGTTGAAGCGATACAAACTTAGTCCTAAAAACTTTTATTTTTCACAACATAAAACGAGACGAAGATTGTACTACTTTCGGTAGCGTCGTTAATTAGCACTGCGACGATTTTAAGTTGTCAAAGTTGAGCGTTAACGATTTTTAACTGCTAATCTTTGCACGGAAATAAGTAGTGAACTTTGACGCAGAAATCAGAAGACGGGTGCTTTATGAACTAGAAAATGAACCTGGGTTAAGCCTGCAACGTTTTATTAGCATTCGTCAAGTAACATTAAACAAATTGTCACATATTAGAAAGTCTCATAACAAAAACCAAAATTAATAAATCAACTAAATTCTAGGAACAAAAGAAAAATAACTTGACTTCTAAACCATGTTTTGGTATCGCGCAATTTTATTGACTAATAATGTTTCGATATAAAATGAAAAAATGATTAATTACGCCGACATGGAACACAGGAGTACGCACTGCATCGTAAAAAATATTTTCAAGCTTTACTATAATTGCTAAAAGTGACGAAGTTTAAAATATTAAAAAGTTTTTGCAAGTAAAAATATTCAAGAAGAAATACGGCATAATCACGTTGACGCACCAGTTTCTGTTATTTCAGTGAAATTATATATTATATCAGTGAAATTATATATTATATCAGTGAAATTATATATTATTTCAGTGAAATTGAGCAACGTTGAGCCTGGACAGTGCTAAAAATGGGGACTATTAAACAAAAATTTAAGGGCAAAGTTAATACTTGAAGTTACATTAAAAGACAAAAAATTGAAATTAAAAATATAATAAACTTTTAGGCACATATGGGATGGAAACGGTTCAATCATGGGATATGCCTATAAATTCCTTCTGTCAAAATATGAAGGCTTTAAATGGCGGAGTACAGGTCATAATTAAGTGTGTTTTTTTTTTCTAATGGACTACGACGATGTAAAAACAATAACTATCAAGGTTGAATTATAACCAAATATTCAACTAGCTTCTACAAAGAAAACAAATGTTCAATTCACGTTATTAAATTAAATTGATGACAACATAGATGTATTATTTAACGTAGAATACAGCGTATGGTTTTTGCTTACAGTTGCGTAAAATAAAATAAAGAAATTCGTATTTGTGCAGACTTTTCCACAGGATTGAACAATGCACTAAA
The DNA here is from genome assembly GCF_053919585.1 of Euprymna scolopes. Lineage (NCBI taxonomy): Eukaryota > Metazoa > Mollusca > Cephalopoda > Sepiida > Sepiolidae > Euprymna > Euprymna scolopes. The sequence continues at coordinate 47,731,850 of NC_136493.1, read as the reverse complement.
GAATTATCACTATTCCCTGCCTAGTCCAGAAGAGATATTCTCTACATTGAACGAAGAAATTTTGTTTAAAGTATGCGTATCTACAAAAACCTGTGGAGGAAGAATTCTCAACACTACTTTGTATAAATACCCATATGGGTTCATTGTACAAATTTAAAAGATTACCACTTGGGGTTGAGTATTTTTCAACATAAGTGGACACACTGCTTTGCTGACTGAAATTTGAAGCAGATTATCTAGATGAAATTATAGTGATCAGTAAAATAACCGAACATCAGAAATCCCATGTGCAGTATTTAAGAGAATCCAGGACTATCGATATAAATTTAAGGGGAATGCTAATTTTTCATGGAAAAAATAAAATATCTTAGCCAAATTATAGACCGATAGAAGACTAGACTTAGAGGGAGCAAGTGCGTTAAAACTACGCTTGCACCGGAAAATGTATCCTTACTACAATTGTTTTTGGTTAAAAAATGTATTTCAGTTCGAAATATGTAAAATCTGTAAATGCCTCGAAATGAACTATAAAACAAAGATTTTTTTCTCGACGATAGAATGTCAGAGGGTATTAAAATAATCAATAAATTATCACAATCAAACTATCTACAGGGGAAGGAGTACCTATTTTCTTCTCTATTCCTTCATCATAATGTTAAAGGGAGGGTTGAACCAAATGATTTTGACTGTGGAAAAATTCTTTAAATTAATTCGCACTCACTTCCCCCCCCCCCAAATAACATACTACATAAAATCTTCAATAAAAATACTATTAAACTCAGTTACGATTGCGGTGGCATCTTAGAAAGAATAATAAAAAGCACAAGAGAATATTAAATAATAACGACAATAACTACACTAATATTAGTAACACCGAAAACTGCAATTGTAGGAATAAGACAGAATGCCCACTTAGTCAACAATGCTTACAATCTAAAGTTGTTCACAAGGCTACTATAGCATCAATAGAAAATCTAAATCATAAAAAAATATTAAACCTCTTTTCAAAATCGTTTTAGAGTCCACAAATTCTCCTAAATAATAATAATAATAATAATAATAATAATAATAATAATAATAATAATGATAATAATTAATTATCCATTAGTAAAAATGTATAAATAATAGTGATTTATATTTCATTCCATTAGTAATGATAAAAATAATTATTATAAGTATTCATAATATCTATTTATGCTTTATTCCGTCAGTAATAATAACGATTATTTATATTTTATTCGATTAATAATGATTTATAATATATTTATCTTTCATTCCATTAGTAACAATAACAATTACAATAGTTATTTTCCTTTTTTATTCCTTTTTTCTCTTCCATTAATTGTTATATAACAGTTATTTATTTTTTACCCGATTCCATTAATAGTTATTTATCTTTTACCCGATAAGTAATCATGATGAAATAATAGTTATTTATCCTTTATTTCTTATTCTTTGCTCCATCGATAAAAATAATGATAATAATAGTTGTTTTATCTCTTGTTCCCTCAGTATTAATTTATAAAATAACTGTTATTTATATTCTATTTCGTTATAGTTTATATATTTTTATTTAATAAGTAATAATACGAATAATAATATTAGTTATCTAGCCTCTACTCCATTAGTAATAACTATATGATATAATAAAATAAAATAATAATTGTATACCTCTTATATGTTTTTACCTCACTCAAGTTTCTTTAAACAAAACAACCCAGTCTATGTTAATCTTTTGAATCCGTTTTCGGCCAGAAATTTTGCCGTCAAGGGGTCAAAGTTCAACGAGTTGACCTCTGAAAACTCTACCAAACTTCTCCGCCAATTTTGGATCCAAACACTTGAAATTTTAAATGTAGGTTACTTGTATATGGATCAAACTTTTAATTTGATTTGAGCCCAAAACAATAAATGTTAAGGGGTCAAAATTGGGATCAAATAAGAATATATATATATTATATATATATATATATTATATATATATATATATTATATATATATATATATATATATATATATATATTATATATATATATATATATATATATATATATATAAAGATTTTTAGGATGGGATTTCGTTTCGATTTTCGATAATTATTGGATTAATTTCTGCACAAAACAGACATAAAATTATCTTTGTGTGAAATTTGGAAGAAAAAGGTTCAGCTGTTTCGGAACCTATGAAGAAGACACACACACACAAAGTGATTATATATATATATATATATATATATATATATACATATATATATATATATATATAATGTGCACGCATAGATTTAAAAGTCATATGGCCCCTATTATATATATATATATATATATATATATATATATAATAGGGGCCATATAACTGACTTTTTAAAGTTATGCGTGCCAATTTTTTTTTAATTTATTAAAAACAGTGAATGAATGCCTATAAAACGGGGTTATTTCTAAAGTCTGAATCAATTCAAATTTACTGTTAAAAAATTAGTATTCGAAAAATCCTTTCAACTTTGTCAGTATTCGTTATTATAAGATTTAAAAGCATTCAAATAATGCATTTCTTACATAATCCTGTGCTTCAAAATCGAGTGGTTCCAATCATAAGCAAATCATCCAAATTTTCCTCAGCTAATTGAAATCTGTAGTACGAGTTTAAAAAAAAAGTTTTCTAATAAAAAAATGTATTTCCAGAAGTTAGAAGTTTTTTTAATACACACGTATTTGTCTTCCATTAAATTTGTCTTCATTTAAATTTGTCTTCCATTAAATTTGTCTTTCATTAAATTTGTCTTCCATTAAATTTGTCTTCAATTTGTCTTTCATTAAATTTGTCTTTCATTAAATTTGTCTTTCATTAAATTTGTCTTTCATTAAATTTGTCTTCCATTAAATTTGTCTTCCATTAAATTTGTCTTTCATTAAATTTTCTTCCATTAAATTTTCTTCCATTAAATTTTCTTCCATTAAATTTGTCTTTCAGAATATCATTTTATTTTAAAACAATAACTTCCATCTGTAATGCAGGAGGCAGGTCTTCAATGACAGAATACAAAAGGATTTTCGACGGTTCTCAATTTAACAGAACATGCATCAAGATCAGAGAAGCGTTCTTGAAATTTTTGTTTCAAATCAGAAATGACATCTTGAGCACACAAGCTTAGGAAAGGAGTCGCAGCATGGAAAGTGAACAAACAAGTTTCTTATTAGCTTATTCTTATTAGCTGATATTGATAACTTCTGACGAACAGCTTTCACCTTGGAATACAAATCGCAAGCACAAATTAAAGTTAAATCCGCAGGAAAGGTTAGTTTCCAAGGCCATTTAATGTAGGTTAGAAAAAGCAGTTGATAGTTCTTCGCATCCAGAAATAATTCAATCACAGTTCGAACGTCAAAAGCCGAGCCAGAACTTTTCTACAGCTAAATTCATCTCATTGAAGTGTGATGAGCTTGATCTGAAAATTCGGCATCCATTTTCAGGAGGAAGTCACGAAATTGGCGATGATTGAAACTGTGTAAACAACAGGCTCTAGGAGGGGGTGACAGGGTCAAATGCTTTGCACATAGTGCTTTTTGATAGATGATGCAGTGTAATGTTTAGGGGTTTCAGACGACCAGAATATTCAACTGCTCGGTTAATATGCCTTGCTAAGGCTTTTCGTTTTCCAAACATATTACTGCCACCATTCGTTGTTATACATTTTAGTTTCTTCCGTTCAAGATTATACTCGGTCAATCACTTTCTTACTTCTGCAAAAATGTCCAGGCCTATTGTTTCGGAGGGGGTTCTTTTATTCTGGGGGTGGGTCTGTTTTTGTTTGTTTCTTTTGTTATTTTTGTTTGTTTTTATTTTTTACATTTTTTGTTCGTTTTTTGTTGTTTTTGTTCGTTTTTTTTATTATTCATGCTGTGCATGGATGCTAATTCCTCGGTAACCCCTAACTTGGCGTTTATCTCTCTGACAAACGACAGTTGAGATATGTCTGACACATTAGTTAGCTCATCGAGTGCAACAGCAAAGCTTTCGAATTCCCTTGCTTAGTCTTGCAGATGTGATTCAGTATTTCTTACAAGATTTTCCCCCCTACGAGCAAAGATATTTACAAAAAAAAGACTTACTCTTGAGAATGCGTCGATTTTTTTTTTCTGGCCACATTTCCTTTGCGACCTCTGTTGGACATTTCTTAATAAGTTCGCCGTCTGTTAATGGGTTACCTTTCTAAACCAACATACGCAAAACATTCTCTCAAAATTTTTTTGTAAAAGTGAACTGCAGAGATGACTCGCTGTTTTTCAATTTCTCAAATTTCTCAGTGAATCCTGTGAGAGATGCTTCGTTTTTTAATCTCGTAATAATATTGTATTATTCAACTATTGCAATAGTGTCGTTGCATATGAGGCAAAAAGTCTGATAATCTGACGCTGATTTGAAAACAAATTAAGTCACATTCGCAGATTCTTTAAAACGTCTACACTCTGGGTCGATTTTCGTTCTTTTTACCTTGAATCAAAAAGTCCAGAGGGTACTACGATGTCTACATCCAAATAAATGTAAAATGTTGATTTGGCTTTCAAGCGCTTTTGATGCGTATTTTATTTTATTCAAATCAAATCAACGTTTCTATAATGGAACTCACACCCTTGACGTTAATCTCGCGTTGCCAACACACAGTTCCAACATTTCTAAATACAACCACTGAAATACAACGTGCGGCTCTTTACAAACAGACTTTTCGTTTTCCAACTTTATAACATGGCAAGAAAGAAAACGAGAAAAAAAAAGAAAGAAAGCAACATACTGAGGATGGAGTTGGGCTCCGAAATATATTTAAATTAAAAATTTCAAACAAGTAAAATATTTTTATTTTGTTAACATTACGTTGTGATTTGGCTTTCAGGCGCACTTGGTGCGTATTTTATTTTATTCAAATGTTGAATGTATTATTTATATTGTTACTCTCTGATTTTATTTCCGGAGGAGAAAGCTGTTAGGCATAAAAGTTTCTCTATAATTATACTTGGTTAATATTCTATATGAATAGTTATTTTGACAGGATTAAAATTACCACTAAAAGAATTGTAGGCACTAATTATTTGACAGAGTTTAACACAAGGTGTTTCGGCCGATTGATGCGCAGGGTCTTCCCTGGAAAACACAAGTTTTGGGGGGGTTCATGGAGGTCACCACTTATCAAGGGCCGGAGGCCACTCAGGGATAAGGATTATTGCGTGTACAGTAATCAATGAGATAGTATTGTAGTAATCATTAGTATTGGAGATTTGATACAGTGTCTTACTTAGGAGGGAAGTTTGTAAGGAATTTGTTTATGTTGGACTTGAAGACATCCAAGTTGTAGTCAGGTGGGAAACTTCGTGCACTTCTGAGAAAGAAACTCTGCTCATGGAATCTACGTTTGGATTTAGGCACAGATAAAGAGTGGGGAAAATTATTGACAGTAGTTTCAGCCAGACGGGTGTTTCTCGTGAAAGATCGGCGAGGGAGGGTCGAGAGATTCTATTTTAACGGTCTGTGAGGTGTATATTATCTATGGAGTGGTATTTTTGACAGGTACTACCGATACGGTAAATAGCAACTATAAAATCGCGTATAATTTTTGGAGGGGTAGTTGCAAGGCTGTAATATTGATTTTCAGAGCTCGGTATATGTTAGGTACTATGCGGCAATATTCCTAAGTTTCTTCTGTTATGATATAGGTAGGAGGATAGGATGGCAATGTCTTTGGGTGCGTTTAACTTGATGAAAAAGGTTTTTGGATAATTGGCGTGATGGAAGAGTAAAGAGAAATTTACTACTTATAAAATGGTAATAATACCTCTCCATAGATAATAGACACATCAAAAAACCGTTAAAATAGAATTACCATGCAGCCACGATATACCCCCAATTTAACCTAAAACATATACCCCTTGAATTTAAAAATAAACTCAACACTATGGTAAAGACCATATATACTTTTTTACATCATCTATAAATATAAAAGCGAAAATGTATGTATGTTTGTATGTGTGTTCGCTTTTTTTGTATGTCTACAAAAGGCTTTTTTCAGAGAAGCGGTCGGTCGCCTAACAACTTTTTAAAACTTTTTTTATATCACATATAAATCGTAATAGCTCAGAGTTAACAACGAAGCTCGCCTGTCTATTTAATTTGCTCGACTTTGGGAAGATAAATATTCAACATTTGTCGCTCGCCGCATGTGGATTAGTCTTTTTCCTATAACATCTTGGGAAGCGTTCCCGCAGTAAATGAAATACCATCCCGCAGTCAAACTTGACCTCATTAAGTCATTAAAACGGGCACCTGCCAAATCCAAGTAATTAAATAAATTCAAACGTGTTTCAATTAGCATCTCGCGGTGGGGCAATGGTTAACGTCGCACGTTTTTTTTTTGTTTTGTTTTTTTTCACACACTTTAATTTACGACTTTGCCTCAAGGGTTCGTGTTCGATCCTCATACTTACCTACCAAAACATTTTAACCCCCCACCCCCGGAGTTTCCACACACACCTCCAAACACCCGGGAAACGCCGGGTACCCCTCGCTAGTACTATATAAAAAAGTTTCTCCTTATTTATTTAGAATTCAATAAAGCTTCCCCCAACATTCTATAATTTCACTTAGTCTTTTTCGCTCCTACACTAGACGCCGCATCTCCACCTCGCACCTTGTCTACTCTTCTGATGAGAGGCATAAGGCTTTGAAATGCCTTGGCATAAAGAGTCCCTTCTATCCCACAAATAATTGCTTGTATTTCATTACTCAATAAATGAACCATTCTATATCTACCAATATATAGTTTTGTGACTTCATTTCATACTCTTGTTGTTATATTGTATGAGCTCCAATGATATTGTTGAGCTTGGCATTATCCAGATAAGTCTCCTCTTGTGGAATTGAACTCTCTCTTTTCCTCTAACGCATTAAGATATATATATATATATATATATATATATATATATATATATATATATATATATATATATATATATATATATATATATGAACATGAATTAAAATAGAATATTTAAACATATATACCGCCGGGACGCGCGATATATATATATATATATATATATATATATATATATATATATATATATATATATATATATCACGCGTC
>NC_136493.1:47702221-47717221 GCF_053919585.1 Euprymna scolopes | reverse complement strand
CTTTCTGATTCATTATTATCAAGATGGTGATAAAACAGAACATATATATTTATCCCATTTGCTTCTCTTTTTCCTCTCCTTCGTTTCGTTCTTTGTCTCGTTCTCTTTCTTTATCTACGTTCACCCCCTTCTTCCTCCTCTATCCTCTTCTTCCTCCTCTTCTTGTTCTCTTCTTTTAATTCTTCTTGCATTCTTCTTCCTGGCCAGTCAACCAGCAACTACTAACAATGAATACTACTTCTACTTATTATAAATATTAATTTAAACGCTACTTCTGCTACCAATATACGCGGAGAGAAGAGATTATAAATTCAGACTATAGATTCCTCTTCGATTTTTCTTTTAAAGATGGAGGTCGAGACGAAATGGTGTCGAGGTTTGTGATGATGGGGTGAGCAGGAGGGAAGGGGAGTAGTCGACGTGGGTTAGGTGGTGGGGGTGAGGACGTAAGTAATCGAGTTGGTGTCCAGAGGACGAGGAGAAGTGCTACAATCATGGGAGTGTTTACCGATTAGTAATCGTACTTAAGCGTCACTTAAGTCTCTCTCGTCTGCCATTGGAGTAGGACTTTAGCCCCGCCCATCTGGCCTTTATCAAAAAAAAAAAAAAAAAAAAGGAGAGCGCCCAACAACTAAACCTAAGAATGAGGTGGGGATGGGGCGAGTACACGCACACACAGTCGTTTTCATTCTCCCCATCATTCCTCCTTCTTTCTCTCTCTCTCATATATATGCGTGGCGTGTGTATGTATGTATAATATATATATATATATATATATATATATATATATATATATATATATATATATATATTAAATTACTTCAAATGAACTAAAAGCTGAATACACATGTAGAGCAGTAAGTAAAATTATATGAACATCGAAGACCCTACGCGGATTGTTGAACCCCTGACGAAAAAAGTTACATCGCTGATTAGTCCGATATTTGTATATTTTTACTCCTATATATAAATATATATATACTAGCAAAATACCCGTCGTTGACTGGGTTCAAAAACAGCCTACAGAAAATCGATTCTGATTTATTAAAGTATGATAGGTTATGTAAAGGAAGGGTTGTAAAGAGAGCTTCGAATTTAGGGGTATCAAATCCAAAGCAAAATATGATCAAAGTAAAAATAAAATAGATAAACCCCATAATTTATTATACCATACCTGTTCACACTGAAACACTTATCACAATATTCTGTGGATCTATATTAAAAAAAAACCTTGTTAAACTTTGTGACATATTTCCATTCTATGAAGGTCAGGCACGAACGAACACCCAATAATTTTATTATACCATATTTCTTCAAGCTGAAACATAATAATCAAAGTATACTTACGCAGATAGATATGAAAAGTCTGTATTAAAGTTTGTGCCTATTTCCATTCTATGGAGGCCAGGCGCGAACGCAGACCCCACAATTTTATTATACCATCCCTATTTAAGTTAAAACATACTTATCAAAGTATTATTATGTACATCTATATCAAAAACACTTGTAAACGTTTTTTTTTTATTTTTAAATTTTTTATTTCCATACTTTGTGGACCAGATCCCACAACCCCACAATTTTAATGAATTATCATTATGCCAGATCAAACATACCCATTCCTGTGTCTCGATACATCTTCTATCGTTATATGTGATCAGTTTTCTATAATAGTCAACCATATAGGAGCCTATTCGTTTCCAGACACACATACAGCTTTATATTATAGATATGTGTGCATGTGTGTGTACACATACAGATATATGTAAATACACATACATATACACACATACATATACACACACATAAATATATATATACATACATATATATACACACACATACATAAATATATCTACATACATAAATATATATATACGCGCGTGCGTGTGTGTGTGCGCGTCTGTGTGTGCGTGCGTGTGTGTGTAAAAATTGAAAAAAAATGAAAATATCAAATAAGAAATTAACTATATAAGAAACACTAATTGTTGGAGGCCCCACACTATAATATATGTGCATATCACTCTCACACACTATCTCACTACCTATCTTTTATTCTCTCTCTCTCTCTCTCTCTCTCTCTCTCTCTCTCTCTCTCTCTCTCTCTCTCTCTCTCCAACATACACACCTACACATACTTATGCGCTCCATATATTTCTATATATCGTTTTTTTTTGGGGGGGGGGTTGCTTTTTTTTTTTTTTTTTTTTTGTTATTATTGTCTTTATTTTCTTGATTCCCCGTGAGGGGCAGAATCATACATAACTCGATTTCTTTTGATAGGGACATGGAATCCTCAAAAAAGAGGCACTCCGGATAGAACAAAAATGAAACTTGCCTTGCTAAATAAGGATTTCTTCTCCTCCGACTTAGGACAGACAAGTACATTTTTATCCTAACAACAGTGTTTTTTCTCTATATATTAATATATAAATATATATATGTGTGTGTGTGTGTGTGTGTGTGTGTGTGTGTGTGTGTGTGTGTGTGTGTGTGTGTGTGTGCGCGCGCGTGTTAAAATATATTAACTACGGATAAGTGTTTCGTTTTCATACTACTCATCAGCTCATCATGGTGATAAAACACGTGTCCATAGATAATATATAGATATATCGCTCCCCATTTGGGGGCACCAGGGGTAAGGTAAACACGATACCCAATTAACATTAAGGTAATGCAATCCGCTGAAAATAAATAAAGAAATAACAGCTGATATATATTAGTGGCCTGGCAAGGTCACAGGGGAGAAAACCGAAGCAGCAAAACTAAAGCTGCCTGTCAGGACACTATATATACAAATGTAGACAAATTTTGGCATATTTTATTGGTTTGAAAATACAGGGGTTTTTTTTTACAAATTGTCATAAAATTTTAACTCTAGAATAGTATTATAATCTTCAAAAAGCCTTTGACGCTGAAAAAAAAAAAAAAGGAAATCAGCTCCCGATAATTTCATACTCCCAACGTATCGGCAAAATGTTTTTAAAATGAAATTAAAAAGATATTCGACGATAAACATTTATCGATAAAAATTAGATATATATTAGATTTATTTCAGGATATAGAGTGGAGATCAGTTTGACGTATCGATGTAATTGTGAGGCAAGGGTTGCGCAATCACCAACCACACCATTCCTGAATCAGCACTGTTTGAATCCAGTGGCAAGAAGAAGTCCAGGACGTCTAGAAACAATGCCGAGATAAGCGAAGAGTGCATACAGCACCTGTCAGTCACAAAATGGTCACCCATTTAGTACTACTTAACTTATTATTGCTTAACTTCGGTGATCCAGCGGAAACCGGTATGTCAACGAGATTATGCCGTACACATAAATCACACGTAAAATAACCAAAAATTGTGTATAGCTTGATTCCCATATATATTTTCAGAACTTCCTATACATAGTCTTGGAAGTTTGTTTTTTTTAACCTTTAGAACTATATATAAAAAAATTAAATATTTTTTAAATCTATTGTTGGCGAAAAAAAAATATCTTACCAGTAAGTCAATTTATCTCTTTCAATTGCTGAATCTATTTTCTTTTCATGATTTCACACAATAGTCCTTATGTTATTTCGGGGATCATCAGTTGTTTCCCATGAAACAATGTTTCGGGGATTTAAAAACAAAGCAGTATATTAAATCAGAGCTCCCCAGCAGTGTTCATTAAACATCACCTGCCGTAAATACAAAAACAAAAATGTTCCGGATATTGGATCTAGATTTTTGTTCCAAAGTAATTAAGCTTACCTAGTCATGTTTTAAAAAAATGTGCCGTACGCCCTTGTACCGTAAGAGGAAAATAATTTACAAAGCTACTTGTATTCATATCAAACGGATAAATCCATTATATTACTTAACACACCCCTTTTTTATTCCTATATTATTATTATACTAGCAGGCCGCCCGGTGGTGAAATACGCATTTATATTATATTTTAATTAATGCAGAATTCTTATTGATTATAAACAGAAAAACCGTAGATATTAAACGTAACATTAAATTCCTTCTCAAAAAATATGTAGTAAAAAAAACTGACAGAAACTAAAGCATATGCATACAAGTATTATCTTTTTTTCTAAAAACAATGAATCAAGTACGATAGCCATTAAATTAGTGTGACACGCTATTTGAAAAGTGTTTTCAAACGACTAATCCTTAACATACGTCATCTGTAATGTAATCTTAGTAACCCTTTTTCCGGATGAAAACGGATTAAAAAATATCCATGTGTCTGAATATCCTATATATCAAAAATTCGCTGAGTATGCAGGTTTAGAAGTGTCCTCACACACACACATTCTCGCTTTTATAGATAGATGGATTTATATCATTATTTACTCATCTGTTTATTAGTTCTTAAAATATATAAAAATGAGAGTATATATATATATATGTATATATATATTATATATATATTATATATATATATATATATTGCAATCCTCTTCCCTCTGATGAGAAGAATTGCATTCTTCGAAACTCCATGAAATAAGGGTTTTCTTGTTTTATTTGTCCTCCTTATCGAATAATTCAAATGCTGTATATCTTCCTTATAGGTTTATAAGCTTCTTTTTTTTTTAATTTGAATAAATTTTCAATATTAAGATTTTTAAAATAACTTTTTTAGATCAAATTTTTTAAAACTTCTTTCATAATAGAAAGTCTTTACAATTTAATAAGGAACATATTTCATATAGGTTTCATTAAAAATATTCAGTAGATAACGAGAAAAATAGAGATTAAAATTTCAAAAGATTGTAAAGCTGGTTACGCTCAATAGTAGTTCTCACCAGCGAAATTCTTTGTTATTGTTATTCTATTATTATTATTATTTAAAACATTTTGTGTCCTGCTCTTTGGCGCGAGGACTAATATATATATATATATATATATATATATATATATATATATATATATATATATATATAGTCTTGGAAGTTTTTTAACCATTACAATTATACAAAAATACCCCAAAAAAACTGTTTAATTTTTATTTTTTATCATTCGTTAGAAAAAAGTCATTTAATCACTTGCAATCACTGTATGAACTTGCTCTCTCGAATTCACTATAGTACTAATGATAATTTAATATATACATATATATTAAATACTATATATAAAGTACTAATGGTAATTTAATATATACATATATATACATATATATATTATATACATATATATATACATATATATATATATATAGTCAATTATGAAAATAACTATGACAATTAATCTACACACAAGTGTCTGTGTTTTGTCCTCATGAAGTTAATTGTAGAAAATTCTGCATAACTCAATGGCAATATATATTTTCATAACTTTCTGCCTAGCTCTATTCACTTATTGAGCACTGCTGAAGTAAATACTTAAAATCTACACATAAAATATTATATTAATATTTAAAATAAGTAAATGCTATAATATAGATGATATAATTTGTCGGTAGAATTAAATTCAACGCCATACATGATCCAGCCTATGAAATTTTTATCGAAATTTTGCCATTTTTTTGTTAGTTCCCCCCCCCCTTTTGTAGACAATATCGAACGATTTACAAAAAACACGCATTGATTATGAATAAGAATATTTTACTGAAATCTTGACAAGATCTTTTTATACAAAATAGATTTATTAATCGCCGATAAGATTCTGTATCTGATAACCATTGTGTCGTTTGGTGTGTAGCCGCTGCTGTTAAAAATAATTGTACTGTTAACATGAACTAAAAACCAATACTTTTTTTTCAAAACTGCTCAATACATGTGTAAAGCCATATAATCCACACATCAGTAAAACTGAGAATGTGTGTTTGTGTGAGGACACTTCTCAACCTATATACTCAACGAATTGTTTATCTACATATTTGAAATTTGATATATAGAGTATTCAGATATGTGGAAAACATTTAATCGGTATTCATCCGGACAAAAAGGACTGCTAAGGGGTCAAAATTGAAAAATTAGTGCTTGGCGGTCATCAGATATTTATCTGCTTGTCAAATGTTCCACCACTGCGCGCAAGCCGTGAAATATGACCGCTCCCTTATGTTAAGAATAAGTAGGTTTGAAAACACTTTTTAATGATCATGGCAAGCTGATCTAATGGTTACCGTACTAAGTCACTGTCTTTAGGATTTGGTTTTGATCTCAGCTCGAATTTTTTTTGGGGGGGGGGGAGAGAGAAAAACATAATACTCGCATGCACATGTGTAAGTTCCTTTCTGTTTGTTTGCTTCATTTATTTTTTTTTAAGGAATTAAACGTTATGTTTAATACCTACGGTATTTCTGTTTATAATTAATAAGATATCTGCATAAATTAAAATATAATATTTTAGCGTATTTTACAATCGGGCAACGTCGGACGGCCTGCTAGTAAATTATATAAAAAAAAATTGTAGGGAGTCTACGTGGACTCCAAATGAAACTGGCAGTAAGATTTTTAAATTATTTTCTGACGGTGACATTCATTTAGAGTCCTCATGACGACATGTACATCTCGAAGCGTTAATCCGCGTAGACGCCTTAAATACATATGCGAGTATTTGAATACTTTATTTAATCTCATAAATCAATATACGAAAATATAATTTTATGCGTAAATTTTCAGTATTTACTTCAACAGTGCTCAATACATAGGTAGAGCCGGTAGTTATGAAAATACAGATGGTAATTAAGCTACACAGAATATTGCGCGTTTCATTCTCGGAGAATTCGTCAGGCGTATGCGTTATAAGCCACACGGAATATTCTGTGTAGCTTAGTTACAATATATATTTTCATAACTTACTCTCTCTCTCTCTCTCTCTCTCTCTCTCTCTCTATATATATATATATATATATATATATATATATATATATATATATATATATATATATATATATATATATATTAGTGGAAATGGTAATTAATAAAAACTGAAGAAGGTGCTCAATACTGTTGTAGAGCAAATATGCGTTTTATTACCGTATCTTTCTGTTAACTCCCAAAACTAAAACATTACCGACATACCAAGCACCCCTTCCCACCTTTCCCCCTTGTTCCCTTCCTCTTTTTTCCGCTCTTCTCGCACCCCTCCCCTGACCTCATTCACTCTTTCACTCTTTCATCCCATAATAACGAACATTTCTGTAAAAGTCTGGGGAAGCTACAGACGGCCAAAAAAACGGCCGAGTAGCTGAAACAATAATGTACCTATTTACTATGCCTCCCCACGGGACAGAGTTAGACACCAGGGTCGTTTTTTAACGTGGAGAAAAGGTACAAAAATAAAAATTGTCTCAGTCGTGAAGGATTTCTCCTCCGCCGAAAGAGAACAAGAAATAGAAGTGCAGCATCTGAAGAACAGATACTACACTTTGATCTTGTCCCGAAGGCCAAGTAATGTAACTTAACAGAAATATACGGTAATAAAAAATAAAACGTGTATATATATATATATATATATATATATATATATACACACACACACGAGGATCTTTCCAAAAGTAAGCTCCTCTATTTTTTAACTCAGAAAACTAAGATGTTAAATAGCGACGAAGATGGGACGAGTACCATTTAATCGAGTGAACTTTTGTACTTTAAAATTTATTTTTCTACATAGTAACCATCATTCTCAATGCACTTTTGCCAGCCTCTTTTTATGCCTCGGTATAAATGTTGCGTGCACGCTTTGTCACTCACAACTCTGTCGCCACTTTGAAATCGATGAACCTATCTCCTAAATATGCTGGCATTAACTGCATCGGCTCTGTAAACGTCTAACAAGCGTCGGTGAATGTTGACCGGTTCAATTGTTTCTACATGGAGGAATTCAATGACGTATCTCTGTTTCTGAGGCACTTCGGAATCAGAGATGTTTGCTTTCACACCGTCAATATCTGCAACGAAGAGATGAAACTTTCAGGTTATGAATGTATGAGTTCAGTCATGAAACAACAAAGCAATTTGAAATCCCTTTGATCCATTCGAGCATGATAAAAATAGGAGGCATTACTTTTTGAATATCCCTCGCATGTGAATCAGTTAGGGATGTGCACATGTTCTTATGTTTTATAAACAGAGTTTATTTTTCAAATAATTATTACGATTTTTTAACACAGCTGTAAGCGTTAGTGTCCAAGTTAGTTAATTTGGCTTTACGCCAAAGGGGTGGAAAGGCAGGTGGAAGCCCTACGTGGAGATTAAGATACTTCCGATTTTTGTGAAACTTTAACAATAGATATTAGACGCAATTTAATAAATATTCCCCAAACTTGAATTTATTTGAATATCTAAAAAAAGATTTTATGGAGTATTTTACTAATAGAAACTTCCATTTGAAACAAAAACAAAAACAAAAACACACACACACAAGAACACACACACACACACACACACAAAAACACAAAAACACACATATATAGTCATCCACATACAGTACTGTTTCGCTGTTTCACAGCCCATCAGTGCGGCTAGACAGGCAGCTAACTACCTGAAGCCAGGATTGAAACCCGACCGTCTGCACCACAGTGAAGGCTCCTAACTACTACGCTATCGGCGGCTGCTGTATGAGTAAAGTGTGTGTGTGTGTGTGTGTGTGTGTGTGTGTGTGTGTGTGTGTGTGTGTGTGTGTGGTATATAGCGTATTCAGATATGTGGAAAACATTTAATAACATTTAATCAGTATATATATGTGTGTGTGTGTATATATATATGCATATATATGTATATGTATGTATATATATATATGTGTATATATATGTATATATATGTATATATATATATGGGTATATATATGTATATATATATGTATATGTATATATAAATATATATATGTATATGTCTATATGTGTATGTATATGTATATATGTATATGTATATAAATGTATATATAAATGCATATATATGTGTACACATAAATATATATACACACATATACATATATGATGAAAATAATTGAAATAGTATTCCGACGAAATACATGCATATACATACATACATACATACATACATACATACATACATGCATGCATACACACACATATATATACACATGCATATACATTTAGATGGATTGATTTGGGTTATTGAGGGGGTGAATTTTATTTGTCAGAGGACAAAAAAATTGATTCCACAAACAGAAAATTTTGGCATTACATTTTTGCGAAGATGAAGATGAAGATATAATGCTACTAAACCTTATGCCTGGAATCATTATTCAAAATGAGGCAAAGTAAGAAAGTGTGTTCTGAGCTGCCCCAAGACGAGCAATGTTTGTTGGCTTTTTTTTTTATTTTCATTTTTTTTTTTTTTCAGAAATGAAAGTTGGTGTTACCATTGAGCGTAGAAGCCTCCTCCAAATTATACTTGAGGCTAGGATAACAAAAAGAAAAGAAAAGAACACTTTTAAAAAAGCAACGAGAGGAAAGAAGGGCCATACAAGAATAAGAACTACTTGAAATACACCATTTAAACCGACAGCGACGTGTAGATAATAAGCATTGGCCAAAGCGATACTTGGATCAGGCCTGCCATCTGTGCAATCATTGTTTAAGACTGGAGAAATTCATGCAGTGACCTTCCGAACGAAAAAAATAATCAATGGGAACAATTTATAATATCCCGTAATGAATTAGTTAATATAGCTTCAATCTAAGGTGCCCCCCTTCTTTGGAAAACTTTAACAAAAAATATATACACTCGTCTAGCTACAACCACTATCAACAATTTCGCCAACTCTCTATCTGTACCTTAATCGAAATGCAAATCCTATGAACAAAGCCGCTTTCCTAGAACTGCCCATCCGTGTAAGTCTGTTCTGATGGCCTGCTTTCCAAGTGACTATAACATGATCGTCGTCAAGTCCAATGTAAACAATTTCTTGTTGAGCCACCCCCACAAATGACCCATTTTTACCCTATTTCACCATCATCTATTAATGCGATGTTGTCTCAGTGACTACCGTACACTTATTAACCCTTATCCTCGAGTGGTCTTCGGACCTTGATCAGTGGTGACTCCTAAGAATATTATATCTATTATTGATAGAGATCTGTTCGTCTGAAGCCGAAACCATACTATTAGTTCTATTAATGCTCAATTCTGTTTACTGTAAAATTTCAGACTAAACTGATACTACATGATCCTCGTCCAGATGAAAAGGTTATCTCCGTGATGATTATATAGTGATCACACAATACCGTGGGGTTGTTTCCCAGCCGACTACAACGTGGACGTTTTCAAGTCCAATGTAAAGCAATTCTTATTGGGTCCTAATTTTTAAAAAAAATCAAATTGTACCCAATCACCATTATCTTTGCCAATCATCACGGTGTTGTCTAACCGTCCACCCGAAACATTTTTAACCTTTATGCTTGAGTGGCCTTTGTGCCTTGATAAATGGTGAGACCTCAGTAAAAAAAAAAATTTTTTTTAAATATTCTCCTTGCCAATATACTATTCTTCCGGGTATTATTTACTCCTTCTTATAGAGAAATAGCGTAGTATATCTTCTGTTACATAGAAACCATCCTCCCAGGCATCACCGCCTCTTTTAGGGAGGTTGGTTGGTTGGTTGTTTTTGTTTTACGGCATATTAACCCTTTTCAGGTTATTTGATGCTGAATCCAGTGATTTTGAAAAAAATTTTAATAATTTTTTTTTTTTCAAGTCGGTTTCTATTTAACCCATAGTTAGGGCCCTAACAGGTACTACCACTCCGGGTCAACCTGGGAGCAATGGCAATTAAAGGGTTTCTAGAGAGAGGGTAGGATAGTATCAGTTACGTGATCATAATAGATCAGCATTTCCTTTATATGGAGTAATGTAGTATCTGATCTGTTGTCATGCTACAATTCAGCCAGGCATTACCTCCTTCTTTGCTAGGGTGGTGAAGTATATGTAATAGAAGAAAGGTGGCATTGTTTACAATTGGATGAAGAAGCTTGTGTCCTCCTGACTCAGCCCATAAAACTGTATCCACATTTTATCCATATTTATACATTTCATAATATTCAATTTTGAGTGTGGGGCCGAAAGATCTACGTAATATTGATTGGATATAAGAGGTATAAATACAATGATATTAACTGAAATAATTCTTAACCATTTTGATGCACATTTATGATCATGCTAGCAGAGAGACTCGCTTTTGCCCGGAATTGAATAAGGATAAACGAATGCCCCACCCTCCCATGCTTTTATTGTCATCGAAATCGGTGGGATCGCCCATTTTTTAATCAATTCGATTAACTGTCTGCTCTAGTTGAGTACACATCACTGGTATTTACGTCGTGGGGGGCACAAGTGCTTGCTGTTCATCAGAGCATTCACCATTAAAATACTTGTAAAACAGGCTGAGGAATGCAACATTTTGTCAATCGGACAAAGGCTGAGGTTTAGATGACAGCTCAGGGCCTATGAGGTTGGCGACTCTCTTTTGAACCTTGTCTAGGAGCGAGAGACTAGTAGCAGATGCACCAGCCAAAATATGACAATAATACTCCATACATGGGCAAATGGTGGCCTTATAGAGGTACAGGATACTTTCGGGCGTTAGTAGCTTTCTAGCACGGTAGAGAGAACCTGCCTTCTTCGCAGCAGCCTTGGCAATGCTCTCAATGTAATTGTTTCAACTCATGTTTCCTGTGAACTTTTGGCCGAAGAGTTTAAAAGAAGTACTTTCAGATAATGAATCTTTGGCCATTGCTATTTTTGGTAGAGAAGGTTTCTTGTAATTATTGAAGGAAAAAAGTTTAGTCTTGGCAGCAATGAATGTGACCATTCATTTTTGTCCCCATTCTACTACAAATTGGAGGTCATCCTCTAGTGCTTCTTCCATTTCTTTGGATATGTGTTCATTTGTTTTCGTGTCGTGTCTGTTACAGAGCGTGATGTCATCAGCATATACACCCATCTCAGAAGCAATTTTGTCAGGGAGGTCATTTATGAATATTAGAAACAATAAAGGTCCAAGGATAGACCCCCGTGGCACTTCCGCATTTATATTATATTGTTTAGATGTACGACTGTCGAGGACAACCTGGATTTTTCTCTTATCTAAGAAGGATTTAATTATGTTAAGTATTCTTCCAGTGATACCATATGATCTGATTTTCCTGAGAAGACCTTCATGCCATACCATGTCAAAAGCCTTAGATATATCTAGAACTACCGCTCTATCCTTCCCTGCTTTGTCCAGTGAATGGTATATACGGTCAGAGATTACAGTTAGAATGTCTGCTGTGGAACGGCCTTGCCTAAATCCATATTGTTGGTCGGTCAGAAGTTTAGCATCTGTAATGTGGTGGACTAGAGCTTGGTTAATTATGGACTCAAATAGTTTGGCAAAAAGTGGGAGGAGACTAATGGGGCGGTAATTTACTGGGTCAGTTCTTTCGCCAGAATTCTTGAAAACTGGTACCACAGAAGCAGTTTTCCAACAGTCCGGAAAGCAAGATTCATTAAGGCATTTGTTGTAAAGTTTGGAGAGGATTGGAGCTACTTCGGCGGAGCACTTTTTTGATAGCATAGCCGGGATGAGATCAGGTCCACATGCTTTTGAAGTGTCAAGATTTTTTATGATAGTATGTACCTGAGAAGGGGCGGTTTTCAGATCGTCTAGTGTGACGTCTGTCTGCAAAGGAAAGTCCGAGAAAGGGTTGTTAGCAGGGTCCAGTGTGGAGATTGAGGCAAACCGACTGGCAAGCATGTTAGCCTTTTCGGTTACTGAGCAAACCACTTCATGATTGTTGGATAGTGGGGGAATTGTTGATTACCCATTATTTACTACACTGTTGTAGATTTTCCAGAAGTCATTGGTTCAATTTCAGTTACGTTTCGTTGAACATGACGTAGTTACTCTTTTTTCCGATCTTGATGGATAGTTGTTCGATTTATATATATATATTCTCTTCTGTTCTTAGATATATTCTGTTTTATCTATAAGAGAAGAAAGACTATTTTTAAGATCGTCAAGCCCAAATATCAGCTGGCGTGATATTGTAAACAAACACAGAATGAATTGGGTGAATAAACGACATTATCATTATTATTTAAAAACTTCTTTTGCAAATTAGTCCACCGGGTAAATTAATTCTCGTAATATATATTCAATAGAGGATTGATTCCATAATAATATATACGCAATCTGCATAAATTAAAATATCATGTTTAAGCGTATTATATGACTGGGCAACGTCGGGCTGCCAAAGTGGCACTGTGCCTTCTTTGGGGGGAAAATTTGAAAAAAAAAATGCTGTTAGCAGATTCGTTGCAGATCCGCACTGATAAACCTTTAAAAGGCGAAACAAACTTTCCTGTTGATATAAAACCATATTGATTTAATACAGGCTGCGGCAGAAATATGACCCACATTTTAAACTTTAAGTCCTGTGTTGTTAATGAACTTATGAGGTGCCAATGATATTTTCACTTAACATTGTTTTTATATCTTGCCGTGTATTTTCATCTTTCCTTGTTTTTACGGATATCCTCATCAAGCAATATGGTTTGGACTGGTGCATATCGTGATTTTACTGTAGAAATGTTTTTGAAGAATGGTGTGTTGTTGTCATATTTTTGCCGGTGCATCTGCTACTCGTCTCTCACTCCTAGACAAGGTTCAAAAGAGAGTCGCCAACCTGATAGGTCTTGAACTGTCATCTAAGCTTCAGCCTCTGTCCCATCGACGAAATATAGCATCCCTCTGCCTGTTCTACAAGTACTTTAACGGTGAATGTTCCGACGAGCTGCAAGCACTTATACTCCCTCTACGTAAATACCCCCGACAAACCGGACAAACAATAAAATCCCACCCCTTCACAGCAGAGATGCCTAGATGTAAGAGAGCCTTCTACGCCAGTAGTTTCTTCCCCAGAACCGCTTTGGAATTCCCTTCCAGTTTCCCAACTGTACTGACATGTAGAAGTTCAAGTGTAACGTGAACCGACATCTTGCTGCCCAACTCCCCACCTAGTACCTCTGTAGCCTGTGTCCCTAATAATAACCCCCTATATCAAAGTTGCAATGTGCCTTGTTTAGGGTGAAAATTAAATTAAAAAATTTTTAAATAATCTGCTGCCAAAATATACAAATATATATATATATATCTATACTCCTATCAATTCGGTTTTCTTTTGTGTGTATTGATATTCATATTAAAACCCCTCTTTTCTATTTATTTAAAAAGAAAATACACTTTTCTTATATATCGCTTGTGGAATTGCATTCACTCGCAAAAGATCTAGCTAATTTGCATATTCTTTTAAACATTCATCTATATATATATAAGCGAAAATGTATGTATATATGTTTGTGTGTATGCTTGGATGTCTGCTAAAAACTTTCGACAGACGCGACGAAAATTCACAAACTCGGTATCACATCTGAAGCTCCATCCTTTGCTCGAAAAATGTCAAAAAATTGGCCAAAAACGTTAACTTTTTCACCCCGTAATCGACAATTTTCGACAGGGGGGGGTCAATAAAAACGGTCCTCTCATGACAATTACCGATTCTACGCGTGCGTCAGATGACGTCGTGACCTGATTTACTTTAAATAGTTGAAAAACCGAACAAACTTCGTGTACGTCGCTTTTGCTCGGTTGATTAAGGCCTTGGTTCATTATCTAAGTGTTTTGGGTTCGAATCCTGGTGTGAGATTTTTTTTTTAATTTCAACATTGAATCAGTGTTATTTAAACCATTTTTCACGTAACGTTCGTTTTTCTGTTTTTTTTTTTTTTTTTTTTTTTTTTTACTTCGCTTATTCTTAGCGACACCCAAAAACACCCAGGTACCCACCGATTTTTTAAATTTTAATATCGAAACAGGTTTATTTAAGCAATTTTTCACGTGTTCGTTTTCTGTTTTCATCGTTCGTTTGCCTTACGTTAGTTTTTTTGTGTTTTTTCCCGCTTAAGTGTTAACGTTGTTTTCTTTTTTTTACTTCACTTATTAAAAACAAACCTACGTCGTCGTAACGCTCGACGACTTCCGGCCACCCACCGTTCAATTTTATT
>NC_136493.1:47684721-47697221 GCF_053919585.1 Euprymna scolopes | reverse complement strand
TTCCCCTCCAGCTTTGACCTTATTAGGATAAAAATCATGACATTACATGCAAATGTAATGCGTACAGCACATTATCTGAGGTTTGCTATAGGCATATTACCTACTATTATTATACTACTACTACTACTTCCGGTTTTAAATACTCAAACCGTGAAATCTAACTATGACCTTTATTTATTAGTACTTTCAACTCAACATTTATTTTTACACAAACATTACAACGCAACGATATCGTGATGTCACTTGCATTACAATTAAATTAAAATTAAAAAAAAAACTTTATTTAGAATTCGAGAAAACAAAAACATTCATTTAGAATTCTAGTGTTATGTGACTACTGAAACTAAATCAAAACAAACTTCACTGCGGAATTGATATTTGGCCTAATTCACTTTGTAATTAATTCATCACGTTTTTATGGGGGGGGGGCTTTCGCCTCAATGATTCGAGTTCGACCCCCCCCTTCAAACTATTTTGTGATTTTTCAAACACATGGACACCGCCGGACCGTTCGTATTGCATCACGTTCAATTATTTAATTGAGTTTTTTTTTACACGATTTTTTTAAAGAGTTTTAACATTGTTTGTTTTAATAATATTTAAACAGGGTTATTACTTCGCTTTGTTTTCATTTTACCCCCCCCCCAACGCCGGGTACCCCCCGCTAGTTATATATATATATATTTATTATTATATATATATATATATATATATAAACCTGAACGTCTGTGTGTGTCTGGTTACGAATAGGCTCCTATATGGTTGACTATTATAGAAAACAGATCACATATAATGATAGAAGGTGTATCGAGACACAGGAATGGGTATGTTTGATCTGTCATAATGATTCATTAATATTGTGGGGTCTGCGTTCGCGCCTGGTCCACAAAGTATGGAAATAAAATGTTTACAATTGTTTTTGATATAGATGTACATAATAATACTTTGATAAGTATGTTTTAACTTAAATAGGGATGGTATAATAAAATTACGGGGTGTTCGTTCGCGCCTGACCTCCATAGAATGGAAATATGTCACAAAGTTTAACAAGGTTTTCTAATATAGATCCACAGAATATTGTGATAAGTGTTTCAGTGTGAACAGGTATGGTATAATAAATTATGGGGTTTATCTATTTTATTTTTACTTTCATTATATTTTGCTTTGGTTTTGATACCCACAAATTCGAAGCTATTTTTTTACATCCCTTCCTTTTCATAACCTATCATACTTTCATAAATCAGAGTCCATTTTCTGTAAGCTGTTTTTTAACCCAGTCTACGACGGGTACTTTTCCTAGTATATATATATATATATATATATATATATATATATATATATATATATATATATATAGTCTTTGAAGTTTTTAACCTTTAAAACTATACAAAAAAATATTTTTTATCATTCGTTAGAAAACCGTCTAGTCAGTAAGTCATTTAATCACCTCCAATCACTGCATCAACTCGCTCTAGAATTTACTATAATACCAATAATTTATTTTTCAAGGGATCATCAGTTGTTTACCATGAAACACTGTTTCGGGGATTTAAAAACAAAACAGTATATTACATCATGGCTCCCCAGCAGTGTTGATCAAACACCACCACCCTTAATCTTAGGAAGAAGACATGTTACAAACATTTGATCTAATTTCCTATTCTTAATTGCAATTACTAACCTTTTCATACTATAAAAATGAATTTCTTACCTGTGCGATTCATCAATTTCCACACTTAAAATGGATACATTTTTTTTAATTTTTTAATTTATCAGTCTTGTATTTATAAGATTAGGATTAATCCATTTAACTACTTATCACCCCCACTATGATTAGTATTTAGTATATTTACATTCTTATTTAAAATTAGATATATAAAGGTTAAAAATATTTTTACATATATACATTTATTTTATTTATTTATTTATTTTATATATATATATATATATATATATATATATATATTCCTTACTATTTACCGCGTAACTTAATTAAATTATCTAGGCAGACTTTCTAAATTTATTTGTGTATCTATACTAACACGGACACACACATATATATAGAGAGAGGGAGGGAGGGAGAGAATGAAAGAGGGAGGGAGGGAGAGAATGAAAGAGAGAGAAAAGAAACAGATAAAAAGAGAGATAGAGAGAAATATAAATATATATATATATATATATATATATATATATATATATATATATATATATATATTCGTGTGTTTGTTTATTCCACCGTAATAATTATTCAAGTATAACTAAATGCAGACATATACACATACTATTCATCTGGCCTGCTTTCCGGTTGAATGCAACATGGTAGCCTTCAAGTCCAATATAAGCAAGTTCTTGTTGAGCCGTCCCTTCGGGCCTTGATAAGTGGTGACAACGAAGTAAAAACAAAGCAAAAAGAAAAATGTACATCTATATTTACACATACGTATATATTAGTGTTGGGACGATACGTCGGAATCGGATTCGGGAATCGGAAAAATCGGAAAATGTGGGGTATTGGAATAAGTATCGGAATCAAAACAAAAAAATTGGTGCCTATTTTCCGATGCCAAAACGATTCTTTTAATAGTCTTTTTTACTTTAATTCTTTAATACTTTAAATCTTCCATTGCTGGTAACAATGATAAAATACATATTGATTCATTTTAAAATACCAATAAAGCGAAAATCTATGGATCATTCCTCCAAAAATGTAATTTTATGTTTAGGAAAATATCTGCATATTTAACATGTTTTTTGTTTGTTTTTGTTCTTGTTTTTTTTTTTTTTGCAGAAATTGGAAAAAATAACAACTCTATAGTTAAATATTTAGAGATTTATAAAGGATTGAGATCGGTAATTGTATCGGTATCGAGGAAAATATTGGAATCGTCTCATCATTAGTACACACACACACACACACACACACACACACACACACACACACACACACACACACACACATATATATATATATATATATATATATATATATATATATATATATCGAACCCGCATACATATACACGTATATATATATATATATATATATATATATATATATATATATATATATATATATATATATATATATATATATAAGCACAAGCACATACATATACACATGCATTTATATAGAAATACACGCACCTGTTTTTATCATTCACTTTTTCCTTACATCCTGCTGTTTCATCTTCTATTTATTATATATAATTTGTTTATACTTTCTTATTATTTCTACTTTTCGAACTCTCCTTTCATGTTCTTCATTTCTTTTTCATATCAATCCCAAAAAAGTTGTTCATTTCTGTTTTTAAAGTCGATGTTGTCTTTTTACTGCCATTCTTTACTTGTGTATATACGCCGGCTTTTTGTCCTCTTCTGATGAGAAGCACTTAGCTTCGAAATGGCATGGCCTAAGAAGGTTTATTACATAATTCCTTTTTCTTAAATCCTTGCTGACCTGATAATGTCATAACGTTCCTATTTAACTTTATTCCTTATCTTTTTAATTTATTACACACACACACATATATAGAGTGAGACATATATATATATATATATATATATATATATATATATATATATATATATATATATATATATATATAACAGTAAATGGTAGTTTGCTTGTAGCATTGCTGGTAAAGGAATATATGTGCTACATCGCCATCTTGAATATACTTTTATTTTCTTTTTGAAAAGGGAAGGTGTTTTTTTCCCGAAATTAACCAAAGTTCCATACCACCGACGGACTTAAAAAGACCTGACATAACAACAACTTGGTTGCAAAATAATTATACAACGAGGTGAGGAATGATAGATGAATAAACAGTTTGACATTTCTCTACTCAAACATACCCGTCTATTTGTTTGTTTGTTTTTCTTTTCTTTACTCTCATGTTTCCAGTCCTTTCTGCATTGCTTTTGGCTTTTAAAACTTCATACATACATATATATATATATATATATATATATATATTATATATATATATTAAATAAAAATTACAATTAAATTTACTAAAATGATCCAAGATGGTAAAACTAAAGTATATTATAAATATTTAAAAAAAATAATATTTATAAAGTAATCTCAACCAGATGTAAAAGCTCGATAAAACCAAATAGGAGATAGAGCTTATAATTGGAGTTATATTTTTGGATTATACCCTCATTGGATTATTTACCTTTCACTAGACTATGGCATTCACGTGTAATCACCTTTTTCTTCACCATATACCCTCTTTTTGTTATCAAGTAAGATTTTTGACTTACTTGTTGTTTCATCAAATACTTTTGTATGCAAAATCCGATCCCGCATTTTGCTAATTCCTACCCTCTGATGGAAAGGAAAGTATTTCTTCGAAACTCCACTTATCAAGTGTTTCCTTTTCAGATTAAATATGTTTTTAACTCTTTTTCAAAGTGTTTATATATATATATATATATATATATGTGTGTGTGTGTGTGTGTGTGTGTGTGTGTGTGTGTGTGTGTGTGTGTGTGTGTGTTCAAAAAATTCAAACGATTTCTTCGTTGAGCCTAGATTTCATTTGGAATATCCTCTTGACTGCATCATTATCAACTTTCAAACAAATATGTCTTGTTTTAATTTGTACTTTTCAATGAGTCGCTGGCCAGCAAAATTGATAGCCGTCCCATGCATATCATTTTCTTAACTACTTTACTCTGAGAATAGGAGCCCATCTTTGAAACTCCATGGAATAATGATGTTACACACGCACATACACACACACACACACACACATATATACTGCATTCTCTATTTTTATTTTGACATTTTTTTTTATTCAAAGCTACTTTAGACAATATATTGGATTTTTAAATTTGTATGGCTAGGTTTCCTTCCTCTTACGTATTTGCCTTTCTGGTACCTAAGGTACTTAAGCTTTTATGCATTTTTATTCTCATTGCATTTAGTTAACATGTCGCAGAATGGATCTTATAATCTTAACTTATTTAGTTATAGTTTATCTTTTTTTATTTATTCATTTTTTATTTTTTTATATATTAGTAAAAATAGTAACCGTATTACTCTACACTTCATAATTGGTGAAATGGTATTATCCACATGGAGAGCCATGTATTAAATAGCTGTCCTGTTTTTAAATCTCCGAAACAGCTACATGGTAAGCCGCTGAAGATCCCCGTTTTCTGTTTACAAAATTTTAGTTAAGGTTTTCTCTTTTCATCTTTATAGTTAAATTCTCTTGTAAATTTTAAAACATCTGAGAAATCGGCTTATGCAAGTGAAAAGTCTATTTCAATTTAACAATTTTAGTTAAGGTTTTCTCTTTTCATCTTTATAGTTAAATTCTCTTGTAAATTTTAAAACATCTGAGAAATCGGCTTATGCAAGTGAAAAGTCTATTTCAATTTAACAATTTTAGTTAAGGTTTTCTCTTTTCATCTTTATAGTTAAATTCTCTTGTAAATTTTAAAACATCTGAGAAATCGGCTTATGCAAGTGAAAAGTCTATTTCAATTTAACAATTTTAGTTAAGGTTTTCTCTTTTCATCTTTATAGTTAAATTCTCTTGTAAATTTTAACACATCTGAGAAATCGGCTTATGCAAGTGAAAAGTCTATTTCAATTTAACAATTTTAGTTAAGGCCTTTTTTCGTCTCCTTATATAATTGAATTCTCTTTTGTAATTATAAACTTTTTAGAATTCGGAATATGTAGGTGCTAAATCACTGATAGGTTAAAGCTAGTTGCTTTTTTCCGGGAATTTAAACTGCATTCTCCATTTATATTTTTACATTTTTTTTTATTATTCAAAGCTTCCTTAGACTATATATATATATATATATATATATATATATATATATATATATATATATATATATATATATATATATATATCCCCAAACAATATTTCATGGTAAATAACTGGTGATGCCAGAAATTAAATTAGGACCATTGTGAATTCCTAAAAGCAAATCGATTCAGCGATTGCAGAAAATTAATTAGCTTACTAGCAATATATTTTTAACGGACTTCAAAATGCGTATACTTTATGTGGTTCTAACTCCGAACATTATATATATATATATATATATATATATATATATATATATATATAATATATATATATATGTGTGTGTGTGTGTGTGTGTGTGTGTGTGTGTGTGTGTGTGTGTGTGTATATATATATATAAATATATATGCATACATAAGTATACATATTTATACTCAAGAGTATATATATATACATGTATATTTATTATTCCATATATATATATTATTCTATATATATATATATATATATATATATATATTATTCCATGTATATATATATTATTCTATATATATATATATATTATTCTATATATATATATATATTATTTCATATATATATTATTCCATATATATATATATTATTTCATATATATATATATATATATATAAATATATATATATATATATTATTCCATATATATATATTTATTATTCCATATATATATATATTATTCCATGTATATATATATTATTCCATATATATATACATATATATATATATTATTCCATATATATATATATATATATTATTTCATAAATATATATATATTATTTCATATATATATATATATATTATTCCATATATATATATATTATTGCATATATATATATATATTATTCCATATATATATATATATATATATATATTATTCCATATATATATATATATTATTCCATATATATATATTATTCCATATATATATATATAGATAGATATATATTATTCCATATATATATATATATATATATATATACATAGACTATATGTATATATATATATACATAGACTATGTGTATACATATATATATATTCATACATACATATATCAATAGACTGTATATAAATCCAAAACTATATATATATATATATATAACTCTTACCACGCAAATTTCACGCGCAGGCACCCTTACAATGAGTATCCATATTCTGTCAAGACTGAAAAAGAAGCCACCATTCACACACACACACACACACACACACACACACACACACACACATATATATACATAGTTTTGGATTTATGTGTATACAGTTTCTAATATATATATATATATATTTGGAGATATATATATATATATATATATATATATATATATATATATATATATATATATATATATTTGGATATATATATACATATTTGGAGATATATATATATTTGGAGATATATATATATATATATTTGGATATATATATATATATATATATATATATATATCCAAATATATATATATATATATATATATATCTCCAAATATATATATATCTCCAAATATGTATATATATATCCAAATATATATATATATATATATATATATATATCTTCAAATATATATATATATATTAGAAACTGTATACACATAAATCCAAAACTATGTATATATATATATGTGTGTGTGTGTGTGTGTGTGTGTGTGTGTGTGTGTGTGTGTGAATGGTGGCTTCTTTTTCAGTCTTGACAGAATATGGATACTCATTGTAAGGGTGCCTGCGCGTGAAATTTGTGTGGTAAGAGTTATATATATATATATATATATATATATATATATATATATATATATATATATATATATATGCAAAACTATATATATATATATATATATATATATATATATGCATGCAAAACTATATATACATATCCAACATACACACATAGGTTTGGTTATATATATATGATTTATATATATATATATATATATATATATATATATATATATATATATATATATATATATACTGCTGTACATTTTATTGATTGGTGGATGATATTATATAAATACATACGACTGTTTACTAAATCTGTATTAACAAACTATATCTGGAAAAAATATACACACTTGCCGCGTCTAGTCACGCTGGAGTGTCGTGATACAGCAAACATCTCTCTGCTATATATATATATATATATACATATATATATATATATATACACACACACACACACACACACACACACACGTTTAGTATTTAAAGAAGAAAATGACATGATTTTTAAAACGCGGACATAAGCAAATAAGGTTTTACCCGAGAGAGGCACTCATACGCGGCGTCTTAACAGTGAATATCTGGGGGAGGGGTGAGAGGAGACGCTTTGGAGTAGGAGATGAGAAGTAGGCGGAGGTGAGGATGGGAAGCAGGAAGGGGGAGCGGGGGGGTCAATATGCTAAAGAGTAAACGAGGCGGAGGAAGAGGAGGAGTAAATACAAGAAGGAGCGGGGGTAGAGGAGAGAGTGAGAGAGTGGTTCAAACAGAGAAAGAGAAAGAACGATATAGAGAGAGTGGGAGAGGGAGGGGGGGGTAAGTTTTTGATTCGTCATGATTGACGAGGCGAACACGCGCTGTTTTTGCCTGTCGTCTTCGTCCTCACAAATTGTCAAGCTGAGACAGGGATTCTGAGAACTAGTCAAGAGGAAATCTTTTTCGGAGCAGGATAGGCTCTTGACGGCGGCGAGAAGTGGACATCAAGTGCGCGAGTTGGACGTGTCTGTAGTACCGTTGGAGAGCATGTCTCTCAGCCCGAAGCATACTACACCTTTCAGCGTAACAGATATTTTAAGTCCTATCGAGGAAACGTACAAAAAAACTACAATCGAGGCATCTATTCCGCCCCTGTCTTACAGAAATTCGCAACACCCCCAAACCGGTGGCGTCACCGGCATGAGTGTTACGGGTGTCCAGCCTGCTTCCTCGGCCTACCACAATTATGTACCACCATTATCCCATCACACACCATCGTTCACAACGCAATATTGTAACGGGTCGGACATAGGGCATTATGGCGACGCCCGACAAACTACACCCGGATGGTATACTACAAACCCAGACCCACGATTTACGAGTAAGTACCATAAAACTTATTTTAAAAAAAAAACTGCAAAAAAAAAAAAAAACATAACAAAATTACACTATATGTATGTATATATACATACGTATGTATTATGTATAAATATACACCCATACATACACACAAAACATGTATGTCATCATATACACACCTTACTACATTTTTAACAAAAGAAAACATGTTTTTTTTTAATATTGCAAATACGAAACCGAACATGATTATTTTTATTTTGTTGATTTTTTTTTTTTTTTTTTTTTTTTATGGGTTATAAATTGTGCGTAAATCCATTTTATAATATAAATAAAAATTTTGAAATCACTTCTAAAATATATTTCAGGTAAATTATTTACAAACATATATATATGCTATTTTAAACTGTTGGCCAGTCGGATAAACCCTGAATCTTTAATTTTCAACATCAAGACGTAACATTGTGTGTGTGGTGTGATTGATTCTATAATAGTATGCGGTTCGGTTCGGTTTGTCCAATGAACAAAAAAAAAAAGGTACTCATGTATAGAGTGATCCGTGCTGAAATAATAACGTTATTATTTTAAAAGCCATCTTTAACATGGGGAGGGGAGGTTGTTTTGTACCTATTCTGATGTTTTTTTTATTATTCAATTGTAAGGTTAAAGTACCTTACAACTGAATAAAAAAAAACATATCATAAAACTTTAATTAAACGTGGAAATGCGATTTTTAAAAAATAGCACGGATCACTCTCTGCGTTAGCACAAAAAAAAAAAGAGACCGGGATAGGTTTCATTCGAATACACTTTCCCGAGTACTCAATTCAACTAGTCCTTTAAAACTGCGTCTTTGTTTATGCCTTTGTAAGAACGTATGAATATTTTTATGGTAGTGTTATGTTCCATGTGCGCATCAAAACAAAAGTAGTCAAAGAAAAATAAACAAAAAACATTACCAAAGGCAAGATAAGCTACTCTTCTTCCGACCTGGATAAACTATGTTATTTTTTTTTTTATTTTTTTTATTTTTTTATTTATTTTTTTTTTTTTTCGATTCAAAACGAATCGGATGTTCACTCCGTTACAACCGAAAATAATCATCGCTATCATAATTTTTGATAATCACTCTAAAATCTAACAAAATTCTATTCACCGGGACGGGACATTCATTATGTTTGTTTATATCAGTCAGTACTTTGTTTAATTTTCGACTTTTGTGCGATCATCCATTTCTCGGATGACCATCTCATGCAAGTAATTTTTTTTTCTTTGTTTAAATGTATGATTTTGCACTACTTCTGTTTCAAAGTAACTAAACGCTACAAAATAAGTTAAAGCACAAACAATTTATCAAGGTAGTTAGAGTAAGTTATTTTGCCTTTTGTTATATATTTGATTTATTTCCCCTTTTGTTTTGTACTGCCAAAATGCCTGTTTTTCAACATGTAACATATGAATAAGCATTGAAATCTTCGTTTTTACGCCGACAAAGATTACATCCTCAAATACAAATATAAACATAATTCTTTTGATAAAGTTTGAGGTTTGTTTTACAATCCAGAAATTCGAAAAAGTGGTTTTAAAAAAAAAAACACAAATATAACAAATAAATGTTACCACAGGCAAGATAAGTTACTCTTCTACCTAGCTGGTTAAGATTGCAGTATTTTTACTTTTAAATGTTTATTTGGTTCGAAAAACGAGTAGTGTCGGCGTTACACGAGCACAATAAAAAAACAGTCGCGTGGTCTATCTCGTATCTTTTGAAGTCCCGACAAAATTAAAGATTAAAAAAAAAAATAGTGGTAGAAACCAGCTAATAAATGTCACGGTAACATTTATTGGGTGGATTTCTAACAATATTTTCAATAATTCTTAATTTTTAACATATTGTCGAGACTTGAGATATATAAGATACCAGGCGGCCATTTTTTTTTTTTTAATTTTTTTTTCTCTCTCTCTCTCTCTCTCTCGTTTCGTGTAATGCTCGGTAGTACTTGTTTTTTTTTTGTTTTTTTTTTTCGAATAAACATTTAAAAGCAGCTAGGTAGAATAATAACTTATCTTGCCTTGGTGACATTTATTTGTTATATATTTGTTTTTGTTTGTTTGGGTTTTTGGGGGGGTTGTTTTTTACTACTTTTTCGACTCTGTGGATTGTAAAACAAACCCAATTTATTATAATTATTTGTAAACAAAACAATAACATAAGTGTTCATGAAATACATACTTTATAAACAAAATGAAGTAGTAATGATAGGCGCATACGTAATGGTTGTATCGATTGGTTTCCTAGATGTAAATCCAATGAAACTCGCGTGATTATTAAAGAGTGCTCAATACAGGACAGAGCTGGTTTAGATTGTTTATTATACAGGCATTATTGGTTACATATGTGCATACATGTTCAGGTGGAAGTTCAATTCAAGGATAACACATCATCAGTCCTAAAAAGTAAACGATTCTTTTTTTTGGGGGGGGGGTCTAATGGTGTTATCCTTGAATTGGAATTCCACTGAAACATGTATGCACATGTGTAACCAATAATGTTTATATAATAAACAGACATATATATATATATATATATATATATATATATATATATAATTAGTGTTTGGATGATTGATCAGAACCCAAAACATCTTTCCGATTTCGGTTATCGGAATCGGAAAGATTCTAGCCTATTTTTTCCATCCCCCCCCTCCCCACAAAAAAGAATAGAATCGATTCTTTTCAGGGTTCATTTTTTATTATTATTCTCCGTTGCTGGTACTAATGAAAAATATTTATTGATTTTGAACAACTAGTAAAACTAAAGTAGAGATTATCAACCACCCCTCACAAGTGTATTTTTGGATTTCTAAAAATGTATGTACATACGTTTTTTTTTCTAACCCCCCTTTTTTCTTTCTTTTTTTTTTTAGGTAATGCGAAAATTAAAAAAAATAATTAATAGCAGTATATATTTAGACATTTTAAAAGAATCGGAATCTAGAAAAAATTTAGCATCGTCCCATCATCAATACTCCTATAAATTAGGGTTTATTTTGTGTATTGATATTCATATTAAAAGCCCTTTTTTATTTATTTAAAAAGAAAATACACATATATATATATATACATGGGTCGCGGAATTGCATTCATCTGCAAAAGATTTAGCTAATTTGCAAAAATTTTATTTTAATTTTTATATATGCAAATATATATATATATATATATATATATATATATGGGTCGCGGAATTGCATTCATCTGCAAAAGATCTAGCTAGTTTTCAAAAATTTTAATTTTTCGGGTTTGTATTACTAGACACATAGATTCGAAAAAGTTGTCAAAAAACAAATATATAACAAATAAACCTAAATATAAGTTACTTTTCTACCTAACCGGATAATTTTTTTAGTGTTTTTATTTAATGTAACATCTTTGTTCCGCTCGAAAAACATAGTGTTTACTGGTGTATTGGAACATGATAAATGTTGCTGGACACGGGAAGTTTGGGAAAATGAGTTAAAATAAAAAAAACTATACAAAATACTGTTAAAACCCCACCGAATATAACCCACGGTAACATATATTGAGCGAGTTTATAACAGTTTTTTGTGTAGTTTTTATTTTTAACTCATTTTCCACAACTTACCGTGT
>NC_136493.1:47647221-47679721 GCF_053919585.1 Euprymna scolopes | reverse complement strand
AGCCAATATTCGTTAAGACGGTACCAATGACCTGTCTCAACTAACAACTTTCTGTACACAAAATATAAAAATATATATATATATATATATATATATATATATATATATATAAATTCCTAAACAGT
Source organism: Euprymna scolopes (assembly GCF_053919585.1). Lineage (NCBI taxonomy): Eukaryota > Metazoa > Mollusca > Cephalopoda > Sepiida > Sepiolidae > Euprymna > Euprymna scolopes. The sequence continues at coordinate 47,679,596 of NC_136493.1, read as the reverse complement.
TTATATCACATTCATCACTTATTACAGTACGTCCTACACGCGTTTCATTGAATGATATATGTAGGCCAAAGAACTCTTCATATAAATTAAGAGAATTTTTTTTTTTTTTTTTTTTTTTTTTACTGAATTCTTTTAAAATTAGAAGAGTTTAAAATTTAAAAAATACATATATATACTTACTAATTGTAGGTTGTTTATAGATCGTCTAAGAATAACCCACTCTAGAAAAAAAAAGATGTTATGAGGGAAAATATCGAGGTATAAATATTAAATTAAATTAAGTTATAAGTTGTACATGGAAAAATGTTAACCGCGGCGAGAAATGTGCATTTACTTATATATATATATATATATATATATATATATATATATATATATATATATATAATAATGTTATAACACTCGAACACGACTCCTTACAATGTGAAGCACATTTAGCACTATTAACTACTAAGTTCAAAGTATTTCAATCTTTACTTTTTTTTTATTTAACTTCAGTAAGTTTTAAGATATCAAGGTCTCCCTCCTGGAGCTAACACTTGATTCTATTATGATTTAAATTTATATCCGAGGCTCTTTTAAGAATAGATGCTGTTCCCTTTATGGCTGCTATTTGTATCTCGTTACAGCTTGGTCTTCCAGGGATTGCTTCTTAGTATTTATGGAGATTCTTTTTTATTAAACCAGTTGCTCCTATCACAACCGGTATAATGTTTATTTCTTTCAGAGACCATGTCGTTTTTAGATCATTTTTTAGGTCCTGGTACAGTGATCTTTTAAAAGGGGATATTTATGCATATGCTGTGTTTTATTCTTATATTTACATGTGTATTATAGTTAAACAATTCATTTAGTCCACGGGGCTAAGAGACAACAAAAACGTTCCACAAACATACAAATTATTTAATGTTTACTTGTTTATTTTATTAACATGAGTTGATATTTACTTCTCTACCACTGCATGAACTTGGACACCAGTGTCGGAAAGTGAGATTGAGAAGTTAGCGCCCCAGAGGAAGGGTACTCTGATCTGTAAAAAGTGCCTGGGCAGCCCCGCCGGCATTCCCCGGTGAGGGCGCCTAAAACTAACCCCTTCTCAAAGAGAAAGCAGAGCTTTGGGAGGTGGACCTCCTAGAACTGCACAGAATTAAATTTCCGCCATCAACAGGGACCGGATCATTACAGGAATGATCTAATCTCTTTGATTTTGGAGGGCCAGGATAAAGATCCCTAGTTGATCAAATAAACATGGTTTATATATATATATATATATATATATATATATATACTCGGGGTTTTTTTTTTATATTCAAAAGTAATGGACTAATGAATTCAACGAGGTTGTTAGATAGTGCTCAATAAAAAGAGCTGATAATACTTGTTTATTGTTATATAAACATGCTCACATCCCGCTGCTACAAATAGCCACTTGTTTCAATCAAACAACAGATATCATCAGGCAGCGACTTGACTATTCAAAAGTTCAATGAATAATCTCATTATTCATTGAACTTTTGAATAGTCAAGTCGCTGCCTGATGATATCTGTTGTTTGATTGAAACAAGTGGCTATTTGTAGCAGCGGGATGTGAGCATGTTTATATAACAATAAACAAGTATATATATATATATATATATATATATATGCATGTGAATTTCAACTAAATCGAAATTAATTTCTCAGGGCATTAAAATCAAAAACAGATTTCAACATTTTTTTTCTCAATTATATGCCTCGGTCTATAATAAAGACCAACGTGCATTTCTAAATAAATATATTTACTTTCACCCACTCACAAATATGGGCGAATAAATCACGGGGGTTAAAACAATATCAGAACATTTTAAATTATTGTCATTTCATATATACTATTGAGCTATTAATCCAAATTTCGTGTGAATTTAAAGGAATTGAGACGGTTATTTCGTCGTTAACGACAATTTGTGGGTAGACATAACGAGTGTTTTCAAAGATTCGAGACCCGAACATAGAAGCATAGGTTCTCGTGTACTTATTGCCTCCCTGTCTCTAGTTTCGTTTTTTTTTTTTTTTTTTCTCGCTCATATACCTCTATTTCGAATTTGTAGCTATGACCCGGCATCAATGGACTTTCCACTTTACTTTCTTTTACTAAACTGATATAAACAATCCCTTTTATTTTAATTTATTTTTACACTTTTAAAAGTTTGAAATGTTTTTAGACGCTCTGGTAGCAGAGCAGCACCGTGCCATAAAAAATGATATCAAATTCACGGTTTACATTTTATTTATTTTATATATAATATCTATATATTAACACTGTAGTACCTTTTTAACGTAAGTACGTGTGTCACGGTTTCCACATTATAAATTATTGGATCGGGATTTTCTGTTCATTAAAAACGAGAATAGAAAGTGCTAACATACTACGAACATTAAATTAGTATATAGAGACCTTCTACCCTCCTCTTTTTAATAAACAGGATCTCCCGATCATCGAAGACGCAATGTAGAAAAAACGCCCACAGAATGCCCAGCAGCATTATATTACACATGAAATATGGAGCTCGTCTGAGCTCTAATCTATGATCGTCCCCCTAGTCTGACGTTCACGAAAAGTACTCGTCTAGCTGAAACCAGTATCAATAATTTCTCCCACTCTTTATCTGTGCCTAAACCTAAACGTAGATTTCATGAACAAAGCTTCTTTCTTTGAACTGCACGCCTGTGGAACTTTGTTACGTTTTCCTGCTTTCCAACTGACTACATTATGGTCGTTTTCAAGTCCAATGTAAACAAGTTCTTGATGAGCTGTCCCCTTAAGTAATCAAATTTACCAACTTTCCACTATTAACGATTACTACATTTTCCTATTGACTACTGTACACTCATTAACTCTTGTTCTCGAGTGGCCTCCGGGCTTTGATAAGTGGTGATCTCTTTGTAAAAAAAAAAAAAAAAAAAAAAAAAATGGCGCTGTGGAATTTCCACAGGTCCCGCTAGTTAATTATAATTTAATTTTAAGACCCTAAAACTGTCATTAATCATTTTTTTTAACCCATTTCAACCTGATATAAATTATTGCACAGTAAAAATAATTAAATTTTTAAAAAATCATATTTCTTATTTCGAATTATTTAAGCAAGTAAAAATTCCGAATCATAAATAATGCGCGTATCTTTTTTTTTTTTTCTTTTTTCTGGTGTATGCTAGATAGACTTGTATTAATACGCGCTTAACCTTCTTTAAACAAGTAAAAACCTGTATCAATAATAAGGTCTCTATAGGATAAAGTTACATCAATAATAAATGATAAATATATAGTAATTTATAAAGATGACCACCATAAATCTGTTTGGATATTAAATGTAGTTTTCGTTATTAATTAACTTATATTATAAATATTAAAGAAGTCATTTCGAGCTAAAATTCTTGTTTCGTTTTTACGCAAACAACATCAGGCCAAATTTGATGGCCGCGTTATTTTCCTTTTATAGGTTTTTCACATAACGTAGACACTTTCCAAGCGTGCTTTTCTCAATTATAAATGCGTAATAGTTAACGGATTTTTAATGGAAATTATTCCTCATTTAGTAACATATAACGAAAATAACAGCATAAAACTATATTTAATTTCTAAACATTTTCTCGCGTTCTTCCATGACCGCGATATTTATAAATTATTACACATGTGTGTGTGTGTGTGTGTGTGTGTGTGTGTGTGTGTGTGTGTGTGTGTGTGTGTGTGATGGCTAGATAAATGGAACGAATATAATAATTTAAAATAAAACGTACATATTCACAAAAAAAACTATCTAAGCGACTCTTGTTTTATTTAAGCAATAAATTATCGCTCATCATTGTTTATATATATATATATATATATACATATATATTATTATTATTATTATTATTAGTCCAATAGAAACTACACATTAGTTTTAAATAAAATTATAGACTTAGTCTGACGATTCCCTACGCAGATGCCTCTGTGTGGCTTAACTGCCATAAATATATTTTAATAATATATAATTACAAATCGAATAACATGCTTATCTCCGCTATAATTTTAAATTATATTATGAGAGGATGAAGCCTTATGCAGAGTGTTCAACTACCTTAGTAAGAGCATAATATATTTATATTAATATCATACAAAAATGTACGGAGTTGCCATCCGTAACAGCGGTTTCAGAAACGGCAAACATTTATAAACTAATTTTTCATTTACGAAACTTACTAACTGGCTCCTAATTTCCGCCGATAAATAAATAGTTAACAAGCGCCTACTGCTTCACAAACCGCTGTATTGTATGATACTAGCAGGCCGCTATGCGTTGCCTAGTCGTAAAATATTCTTAAGTATGATATTTTAATTTATGAAGATTTCATATTTATAAGGCTAATTCTCTAATGATTATTATATTGTACCTAATATATAGTAGTAATTTCAACAGTTTAAAAAATATGACTTTGGTGCTATTAGCTAGAATCGAAATAAAACATTTAGCACTTCAACGTGTTCGCTACCATCTGAGCTAAAAGTTTTACAAATTAACCAGTTTAAACATTCGAGTATTTGCGCAAGTAGACTTACATTAGCCAAGTCCCAATTTTTCTATTGTTACCCTTTTAGCAGCTTTTTTTTTTTTTCTGGCTAAAAACCGAATCGAATTTGTTCCACAGGTCCGTATTCCCCTATATGTAAGTTCAAGTCTGTAGATCAAAAATTGAAAGAGACGTTTGGTAGACAGTTTTTCTAAGAGACAAACCATGTCATATATATATATATATATATATATATATATATATATATATATATATATATAGGGTGTCCAAAAAGCCACTGAAGGGTTTTGAACTTTAATAGATTCTTTATCTTTATGATATCATTCTGTAATTTTAACACAACCAGACTAAGACATTGAGAATGTGTTTTTAAATAAATGCAAAATTCAAACAATATATATTTCGTTCCACGAGCTAGTAGACATCGAAGCGTCAAACCCCAAACACTGCAAGAATTGAAAAAAAAAAAAAAACATGAAGAACGAAATAAGGGAGTTAAATCGCAATCCAGAGATTCTGCAATCTGTCATGAATAATGTTTTGGAAAGAGCACAAATATGCAAAGCTCGAAATGGGCAACATTTAAGACATTATTTTTTTTTCATGAAGATTGTTTGAATTTTGCATTTTTTTTTTTTTTAATTTGCCAATGTCTTAATCAAATTGCGTTAAAATTACACAAAGATATCGTCAAAAATAAACATCTATTTAAGTTCAACACTCTTCAGTGACTTTTTGGACACGCTGTGATTATCAAGGGTTAGGAAAAGTGGGAAATTTCTGGAGAAAAGGAATCAGAAAAATTTTGCCAAATTCCGATTTAAAAAAAAAAAAAAAAAAAAAAAAAAAAACGATTTTTTTAAATTTAATTTTTTTTAACTTTTGCTTAAGTTTTCATCCTTGGCACCGATAAATATTTATGGATTTTAAGCCATCAGTGAAGTTGTGGTTGTTATTATTATTATTATTATTATTATTATTATTATAACAACGAATTTGGTAAAAATGGCACGAATAACCAAATTTTTAAAAATGGCACAAGAGAAAAATAGAGATGAAAATTTCTCAATTAATTTATGAAAATCACAGACACATAAAGAAAAAAGAATAGGTAGTTTTACATTTTTGCGAAAATTTATGCACATGTAAGGTCTATGACAAGGGAATATTTTTTTTTTTTCATTATTTTGACTCTCGAGTATATATCAGTTAATATCTTATGTTTTTAGATAGTGATGTGGTTCTCGATTGATTAACTGTGTCGGATATATACTCGAGAGTCAAAACAATAAGAAATTCTCTTTTCACAGCCCTAGTAATCATATTGGTCCTTGCAGTAATCAGAAAATTAAAATAGCAACAGCTCGGTAACTTAATATTTCCAAATGTAAAAAGAATCGTAATCGCTAACTAAATCGGGGAAAAATATTGCATACTACCAGAAATTGTGCACAAAAGTTGCTGAAGACGTAAAAACATTCAACCACTATGAATATGTTATACTATTTTTGCTATTTAAAGTATTACTTGTTATGTGAGTATTAAAATTCAAAATAAGATGAACAGTTAAACGTTCGTATTATTTGATAGTTATGGACAGCAACGTACTTACATAGAGACAATAATGTTTAGTTTTTAAATTTTGTTTAAGGGGGCGAATTTTAAATCTTGTGCACAGACACTGGAAGGAAGGTACTATTTGTTAATAATAAAAGTATATTCTACGTATTGTTTTTATGAGATCAGCTTTTAACTAAAAGAATGAGCGAATATCTTGTACAAAATCCGGCTCCTGGGTTGAATAAATAACATCTAAATATGTTTAATTAGAATTAAAGCGAAATGTAATTAGATATTAAAAATATTAAAAATAAATAAACATTGAAAGGAAAGTACTAATTTATATGGTTAACTGTAAAGAATAAACCTTCTTTAGCCTTCGGGCCAAGACCAAAGTGTAGTAACTATTCTGATACTACACTTCAATTTTTTGTTCTAGGTTAGTGTTGGAGAAATCCTTCACGACGGAGATTTTTTTTTGTTCGTTTCACCATATTAAAAACCGACATTGGTATCTAACTCTGCCCTCGTGGGGAGGCAAGTAAATAAAAACTGTATAGAATAGTGTATGCGTGACAGGTTAAAACACCCAAGCTAAAAAATTTTAAATCATTTATAGAATTATATATTGAAAAAGTCATTTAATACTCCACAAAATAGTAATCAATTTAAAATTATATGTACAGGGTGACCAAAAAAAATGGGCCCCAATTCTTAGTGTTTTGTCCGAATGAAATGAAACTTTGGCCATAACTAGTTTATTATATTCAAAACATCACATCAAAACACTACGGTCTTTGGCCTTTTTTTTTCTCCGTTGACTGTAAAATGCTCAGAAAAACAATTGAATGCCCTCTGTTTTTTTTTTGGGGGGGGGGTCACCCTGTAATCGTTTACTATTTTGTTGTACCAGTCTAAATGTTTCGACTTCCAAATCTAATCAAGCCTTTGAAATATTTTTTGTGAATTGCTTTATGTGAACTATTTTTCTTGTATTGTTTTTTTTTTTTTTTTTTTTTTTTTTTTTTTGTTTCACAACGTGTCGGCTGATTTAACCTCCGTTCTTCTTCGCGTGTATATTGTCGAACTCTGGGATCTGTACAAAATTTCGAACGGAGCCCTTTATTTAATCCAGAGTGATAGCGTGCTTTTGTTCCGTCAGCCATGACCGGTGAAAAAGTCCCAAGTAATTCGCAATTGTATCCTGGGGATTAAATCTTCAACCTCCAGACTCAGCATCACTGACAACTAAAACGATAAACATCATTTTATTCTGACAGGATTGTCAAGTTAAATTTAATTTTTACGACAGTTTTGTTTATCGAATTGTTAGGTGAAAGTAGAGAATAGTTACAAAATACCCTCCTCTCCCCGGGTTTCTAAATAACAGCGTTGTTATTTAAGCACGGTCCGTATACTACGTAAGTTACCTATATTTAAATAGTAAAGACTTCAAGATTCATCCTGATGCTGCCTATTTACTTGAACGACGGGAATTGTTCCTATAGCTGGTGCCTATAATTGTTCCTATAGCTGGTGCCTATAATTGTTCCTTTAACTGGTGCCTATAATTGTTCCTATTTCCGCTAAGCATACTAATATTAATGATTTAGATGTTTTTATATTCAATTCAGTATCTACATAGCGTGTGTAATATTTCCTGTATCACGTTTACATCCGGGTCGTTTGTTATGTACCTCCATTTCTTGTCATTAATAATTTTATCAAGAATTCTTCATAAGTTTTGGTTTCGGTTTCGATTATCGCTGAAGGAACTCAAGTTATATATAATTTCATAAGTTTTTATTTCGGTTTTGATTCAACCTAATGCACCAAAGTGATATATTTTTATTGATTTATTGAAATCGCAACTTTATAATGTATAAAAATCGATAGAAAATTAACTCCTATTAAAGTGTACTTTACGATCGGGCTTTGCCCGGGGTTCGTACCAGATTAAATAAATACCTTTACAGTTTTAATAAAAATGCTACAATAATATCAGAGCATCTTTTATTTAAAGTTATTTTTTTTATTTAAACTGAACATCTGCAGAATGCCAACATCAATATATTACATATGAATGAGTCCCCTGTGGAATTTCCACAGGTCCCGCTAGTTCTTATTATTCCAACAGCCAAACAACGTCGCAGCTCACAAGACACATTATTTAGAAAGCCATTGAATGTCTATAACTATTCTGTGCTTTTACATTAAAAAAGACGGTGAACTGCTCAAGCACCAAATGGAACTATAAAACCATTAAAATAGTTTAGATTAGATCTGTTTTCATTTTCAACAATTTTTTTTTTTTATATATACATAAATTTAACAATATCTCTTCATATTTTATCGCTTTTTTTTTTTTTTTTCTTCATTCTCTGTCTCCTGACAAGAGATTGGACCTAGCAATTCACCCCCGTTCGTTTGTTCGCACTTTTCTCAATAATCACGCCTTGGATTTTTTTTTCTTTTTTTTTGTACAAGTATTAGTGATGATGAAAGTAATGTTTTTAAAATTTTCATGCCTGGCTTGTTTTTTTTTATTTCGATTATGAGACCTTCGCATTTACTTCTCTCTTTTGGGAAACCGCTGCATGCACGAAGTTAACTGAAACCTGCGAAAGCGATTTACCTATATGTATGTATGCTACGCGCTTAGCTCTCCTTTAAGATCTCCCACATAAACTGCTATATCATTTACAAACGCAACATTCCCGATTCCTATTCTATTGAACTATAGAGTTGTTATTCTATCCCGATTCTCGTAAAAACACGCGTTAAATGAGCAGATATTTTTTCAAGCGTAAAAATACACTTGTGGGGTATGATTTATAGATTTTAGTTATACTGGTAGTTTAAAATCAATAAATCTAATATATAAACGGCTATATGTCGGTCTGTCTGTCTCCATATTTTCAAACTCTATCTCCTCCGAAACTAAAGGTCGTAGGGCGGTTCTAGGGGCCTCAAATGATTGGATTAATTACGAGCCATTCTTTTATGGGTCTTTAACCGGTTTAAATTGTTTTTTAAGGGGTCAAAAATGGGTAAAAATTGAAAAAATCGTTAAACGTTTTGTACGTCTAAGTTTATCTATAAATTTTAATCGGTTTGTATGCGTGTCACGTTCATACAGTGGTAACGTCACTAGCTTTGAATGCTGCAATTTCGGTTTCGATTCTAGCTGATGGCACCCAAATACATTTTTTTTTTTTTTTTTTTACTTTTAAAATCAAGACTAAATACGAACTCTGCACTAATTAAAATATATTTAAGCGTATTTTACGCCCTGGCAAAGTCGCCCCCCCCCTCCCGCTAGTATTTAATGTTATTATTTCAAGCAGAAGTGAAAGATTTTTGTTTTAACCAAAATCAAATAGAAAAGACAACTCAAGGAATCGTTTAAAGCATCGGAAAAAAATAATCATTTTTTTTTCTCGATCAATCGTCCCAACGCGAATATATATATATATATATATATATATATATATATATATATATATATATTCCCCTCGCGCGGTGCTATTTTACTCGCTTTTTTATACGTTTTAATATAATTTAATAAAATTAAAGCATTGATTTTAGTCGTCCATTGGCACCTTTAATTCATAAAAGATCCCCCATTGTTCTTTTTTTTTTTTTTTTCGTCATTAATATTATTTCAACGCTAACGCGATTTCTCCTGATGAGATGATGGCCGAAATGGCTCTTGAGAGATTTCCGCTTATTTTCAAATGTATTTATAAATTATATACCTCCATGTATATATATCTCACATATACGTTTGAAATTGACTAAAACTAGTAAAGTTTAAGCTCGATGAATGCAAACATTTAACAGAGCATATAAAGGATTATTTTTTTTTATTAGTGACAACGAACTTTAAAAAAATCACAAGAAATACTATCATAAAAATGTGGTTCATTTCAAAGATTCTTTGCATTTATAATTTAATATATATGACGTCATCTAGAGGTCTAATTTTCACAAACTCTACGTATTACCTTAGGCTGTATTTCGGTGATAACCCGCCAAGTAGTCTATTTTGTCTGGTTTGTCATCGCAGACATAAGACTTTACATATCCCCAAATAAAATAATATAATTGGCTTAAATAGCACAGACGAGGTGGCCTGTTGGCGGGTTTATATACCGTTAAATTATTCATCAAATGATTCTTTCAGTACATTGATATCATTTGCAAACACTGCTCGAGTGTCAGTCTCTTCACGATGAATTGACAAACCCAGGCTGAACTCAGAATAACAGATAGTTGCCAAATCTGCAATTAAAGAAAATAGTTGTGAATTTAAAATTTCCCCGTGTTTAATAAAAAAAAAAAAACACCCTAAAGCAAACAATGGTGTGTTCAGTTTTAATGACCAATTTTTAACAAAATTGTATAGTCTTGTGTGGAATTTCGGTGTTAAAAATGAATAAACACTTGTTCAGTGGAACTGAAAGTACCATCAAACGTACGCACTCACGCGTACACACACATATTAGACGGTGCTTATGTGTTTGAACAATGTTTAAACATTGCTAATTTACATCTTAACAGCAGCAAAATAGTGTAACGGTTAGACAAGTTTCAAACTTGATTTGAGGTAGGTGCTAGTCTAGCCGAAGTGAGGAGCTGTGATCCAGCGAAACTGTCTGTCTGTTAATGGCTATATAATCATCCACAGCCAGACTAATATATATATATATATATATATATATATAATATATATATATATATATATATATATATATATATATATATATATATATAATCGAGCCAGAGATGTCTCGTGATACGGGGTTCGAATCGTTCGACTGGTATTAATCGTGACACCCTGCACTGAAGATTCCCGAAATGATGAAACACTAGTGTCTGTAGGTATTTAATTATTATAGTAGAAAATAATTATGACAGCCCCTTTAAGAAATTCGTTTCTTATCGTTGAGCACTTTCAGTTGAATTAAAGTCGGTCAATTTAGCTCTTATGCGTAGATCATCGTATAACGATTAGATCACTGTCTGACTGACGTAAATGAACATTTAAACTTAAGATGTTTAAAATTCAACGTTATTTCAAGCGGTTAATGGTAGCCGAATGGATTAGGTCTCCGCTAATACGGGGTTCGAATCGTTCGACTGGTATTAATCGTGACACCCTGCACTGAAGATTCCCGAAATGATGAAACACTAGTGTCTGTAGGTATTTAATTATTATAGTAGAAAATAATTATGACAGCCCCTTTAAGAAATTCGTTTCTTATCGTTGAGCACTTTCAGTTGAATTAAAGTCGGTCAATTTAGCTCTTATGCGAAGATCATCGTATAACGATTAGATCACTGTCTGACTGACGTAAATGAACATTTAAACTTAAGATGTTTAAAATTCAACGTTATTTCAAGCGGTTAATGGTAGCCGAATGGATTAGGTCTCCGCTAATACGGGGTTCGAATCGTTCGACTGGTATTAATCGTGACACCCTGCACTGAAGATTCCCGAAAGGATGAAACACTAGTGTCTGTAGGTATTTAATTATTATAGTAGAAAATAATTATATATATATATATATATATATATATATATATATATATATATATATATATATATATATATATATGATACGATTCCGATACAATTACCGATACTGTTCTATGTATTCAGATTCTTTGAAAATCTCTTTCGGGTTACCGTAAAAATTCGTGGAATATGTGCATATATCTTCGCAAACGGAAAAATAAACTTGTGGATAGAGGAAGCTATCGATTGTAGTTTTAATAGTTGTTTAACATCAATACCTATTTATCATGTTTAATATATATTCAAACATGAAAGTATATCTAATACTCTAACGAGCAACGATTGTCGGCAAAATATTTTGTATTTAAAAAATTTAAGTTTTTATCCGAAATAATTTCAAATCTTCGTCACTATTAAAATAATATAATTAAAATTTCAATCTAGTTTATAAAATTATCATAAAGCGGCGAATGTCTTATAGTATGCATATTTCTTTCTGAATTTTTGAGATGAGGGTTGGTTGTCCTTATTATTTAGATTTATCGGACTACTGTTCTCATCTTGAGTGTGAAAGATGGTGGAGGATAAGACGACTCGGTGAAGCGGCACATTTGCTGAGCGACAATCCATTATTAAGTAGACCTAGCATAGAATTTAACACGATATAGGGAACCGTTAATTATAGATAATAGATAATATATTACAATAGAAAAATGCGAGCATGAAAAGTAATATGGTTAAGCTTAAACATGGAAAAGAAAAGGACAAGATATTCTAGTAAAAAAAAAATATAAATTTATAACTTAAAATATTGCAGCATTAAGAATTGATTATAGTATGTTAAATTTAATTTTTTTTAATTCTTAATGCTGCAATATTTTAATTTTTAGATTTATATTTTTTTTACTAAAATATCTTGTCCTTTTTTCCAGTTTTAACAACTAATCCTTTACTTTTCCCTGTTTAAACTTAACCATATTACTTGTCATGCTCGCATTTTTCTATTGTAATCCATGGTATTTCCAGGCTTCCAGTAAATTCACTTGTTCTTTGTTTAATTTCAGTTCCCCCCCCCATAAACATAACATACACATCAATGTACGGCACTCGTCTTCTTTCATTCTCTCTGTATCTCTTTTCGCGACAGCAATGAATTAGTAGCAACACTAGTCGCTGAAGCGACATGGTTCCTATGAAAACCATTCATAAAAAACGTCGCTAACCCCCTTACGAATTTTTACGATTTTGAACACTAGTAAATTCATCGTAACTTTTGTTTTACTGAACGAAAATTGAAATTTTTTTTTCACAAGGTGATCTGTAAACGGATCTATAAACTGTAGTAATTGTTTTAAATTTGGTTGAAGATGAGTGAGTGGTGAAGCTTTAAAGCAGTTCTAAATGACTAAAACTGCCACTTAACCATATATTGAAATACTACCGTGTTTGAATGATATAGTATTAAGTACACACACACACACACACACATATATATATATATATATATATATATATATATATATATATATATATATATATATTGATATTTAGAAATATTTACAACTAGAGATAAAGTAGGTTCAAGACTCTCAAATGTCGTATTAGAACTGTCCCCATGACCTGCAGTCGTTGCAGTACTTGGAAAATCAACTGTAAAAAAAGTGCTATTATCATGAAGGTTCTATTCTCGGTGTGGGGGATCGAAAAAATACAATTGTGATTTACTTGGGACCTATCTAGTCATGGCAGACAGAACGAAAGCATGCTACCCCTGTGAACTAAATAAAGGGTTCCGTTCAAATTCCCGAGTTCGACAGAATACATTTGAAGGTCGGAGGTTACATGGACCGAAACGTTGTGAAAATGACACTGAAGATGAAAACAGTAGTCCAGTGAATCCAAATGATACTAATAAACATTCTTATACTAAATGTGAGTTAATCAACGTTTGTCTCCTATATACAATAACACAAAAATATTTGCTATTAGTGATATTATTCTATTAATTCTTATAGAATAAGATAAATTAATACATGGGAAATGTGTTAGACATGTACGAAATGAACCTGCTGCCTCAGAATTGTGTGAATGAACATGTATCACCGTCAGATTTTCGGAGTTCTGTATTGGCTAAGTTTTATACATTCCCTCAAATTAGCTTTGTAGTGTCTGTTAACAGTTTTATGCTAACAGTTTTATGTGCATGGCTCGATAAAGGAATAAAATGAACAAAAGAAATACGCAAATAAAAAAGTTGAGATCAATTTTTTAAAGGAATGCACCTGTTGTATACGTTTTAAAATAACGGTAACAGCAATTTTCACATTTCTGTTGATAACGACGATATTTTCTTCGAAGAAGAACATGAAACGATTATATTTAACAATATATTAATCGTCTCGAAAAGGAAAGGATATCGAAAGCATTTAATAAATAAAAAGGCGAACATACACGAGTGAGGCCCCCTATAACGAAATACGCATCGGCTTCGATGTTGTACGCAGCAGCAGCACGTTCTAGGGAGCGTTCATTAATTCGAAAAGGAAAGAATTTTGGCATGTGTGGCCTTGTTTTTTATTTTGGCTTGAACTTTGCTCTTTTCGGATTATTTTGTTATGTTTTCTTTGTTTTTATTTTGTTTTTTTTGGGGGGGGCTGCTGGATATTTGGGGGGGGCGGAGATTATAGTTATAGGTAATTATTAACAGGAAAATTGGCCGATATCTGTTTTTATAAAATTGTTACGTGAAAGTACAGAATAGGTACACAACAGTACAACACCCTCTCGTCCCCATGTTAAGAATGGTTTTCTAAATAATAACGTTATTATTTTAGCACGGATCAATAAGTTTGTTTTTTTCTTGAATAAAAAAAAATATCTACTCGACGAGAACACGACTGTTTTTGTTTTAATAATTATTTTTATTCAAAAATAAAAATAACTATAATCTCCGGCAAAAAAAAAAGTATCCAGCCAAAAATAACAAAATAATCCGAAAAGCGCAAAGTTCAAGACAAAATAAAAAAAAACAAAGATCAAGGTCACACACGCCAAAATTCTTTCCTTTCTTTTCAGATAAATGAACGCTCCCTGAAACACCCTGCGTACAACATCGGAGCCGACGCGTATTTCGCTATAGGGGTCTCACTCGTGAACGTCAACCAATAAAACAGTAACATACAGTTATGTGTAACGCGTGTATTTTACATATTTTTATTTCTTACAATACTATTTAACTCAAGAAGCATACGGCTGTTACTTCTACAGAATTTGAACCAAACCGACTTTTGCCGAAATAAAAACTTAAAACTTAGTAGTTTGAGATTAGGTTGGGGTTTAAAAAATAAAGGATTAAAATTCTGTAGAATTACGCAATTATAAGAGTACATTATGGAATTTTAAAAAAATTAGCACTTTTTATTTTATTTATTTATTTTTTTTTTTTTTTCCTAGAAGTTATAAAAATGTATCTTAATTTTTGTTTTGGAATTTTTTTTAAATGAGGATTTTAATTATTTGGACTACTATTCTTATTTGTTGTTATTGTCACAAGGATTTTAACGATGTAATCAGGTACCATTTATTTTATTTATTTTTGAACTCTAATATTTCCTTTTCTCGGGAACCAATGCAGAATTTCAAACCGAACGATGTATTTTATCCACAGGGTAAATTGTTTTCGTTTTGTCAGTCTTGGCAAAGTAGATGTCTTGAGTAGTAGTTATTTTATTCTTAGTTCGTTTACGTTTCGCTCGCAGTGAGAATTATTGCTTCAACCTCGAGAAGAACGACACTTAAAAGTTACTGCCACTTACGCCTGTATCCGTTGTGACAGCGGTCGTGGACCAAATAATACTTGCCTATTTTTTTTATCAATATTTACAGGGTGAAAATTTAGTAAATGTTACATGTTACCGTTATATGAGATTAAAATTTACATCTGTGTATTTATTATTTATTTCCATGTGTATATAACATAAAACGTCAGTGATACTTTTATAGAAACACTCCCACCTCCAAAATTTCGTATAAATATGTCGGGTTTGTATTACTATACACATAGATTCGAAAAAGTTGTCAAACAAACAAATATATAATAAATAAATGCTATCAAAGGCACGAGAAGTTACTTTTCTACCTAACTGGATATTTTTTTTAGTGTTTAAATAATAACGCTAAAAAAATTATCCAGTTAGGTAGAAAAGTAACTTATCGTGCCTTTGATAGCATTTATTTGTTGTATATTTGTTTTTTGACAACTTTTTCGAACCTATGTATAGTAACACAAACCCAATATCTCTCTCTCATATATATATATATATATATATATATAATCGGCTGATTTTAAAAAAAAATTAACACCAATAGTGTTTTACAACAAAATCAATTTATTTTCAGAACTTCTAATTTAACAAATAAAGTCCATATTTATCATTTGTCTAAAGACAAGTAGGAATAACGAGAAAATAAATTGAATTTCTGGTCAGAAATTCTTTAAAATAGTTCAACTAAAATATGGAAAATATTTGCTATATTAATTTTCTAACAGAGTTGAACCCCCTCCCCCAGCAAGCTATTTACGGTTTAACAGATATTAAATCGCTAAGTGCTCAAAAATTGTTTTTATTTATTAGAGAGTTCCAATAATTAAAATGATTAACAATTTTGTTTACAAATTCTTGTAACGATTACATAAAAATTATAGCTGTTTATTTGTATCGATATGTATGCGTCTAAGAAACTTAATAACGATCAGTTTTGTATCAATACGTATAAAGTATGGAATAAAATCGTTATTGATATTTTTTTTCATAAACAATTATGTTAACATTAGAACATATACTAGAGAAATATTTTATTATTTCTACATATAAAGGAACGAAATTTTTTCATCAATATTCTTGTAATTACAGAATACAATACGAACCTTCTGTGTGACTATTCTTGCATATCAATTACAGAAAATGGCGGATGCAATTTGCGTATTAATATTCTGTTTTAGTTGTGGACTATAAAAGTTGCAAGTTTTGTATCGATATTCCAACATATAAAATACATACTATAAAAGGCACCATTTTTTTTTAATATTTTACGCATAAATAACAATATAAATAACTACATTTAAAGCGAGCACTTTTGTATTAATATTTCGCCTACAAATTATTTGATATAAATGGTGGTTATATTTTTAATGTAAATGAATTGCAGAATATAGATATAGCAATCCTTTATGAGAATAAAAATTAAGGAATATGAAGGTAGCTATTTTCTTGTATCAATATGTTTTATGTATAAACTTTGGAACATAACTGATACAAGTATTGTATCTAATTAATACATTAACTTAATGTTAGGAATTATTTTCTTATAAATATCCATACGTACAAATTAGAGAATATAAAATAACGATTCTTATACTTATATAAATACGTATACATTACGGAAAATTAATGTAACCATAACTGTGTAAACGTTCTTACGTATACATTAAAGAGTGTCTGTCTGTGTCTGTCTGTCTGTCTGTCTCTCTCTCTCTCTCTCTCTCTCTCTCTATATATATATATATATATATATATATATATATATATATATATATATATATATATATATATATATATATATATACACACACACACACACAATTAGGGTAACGTGTGTGTTATTTATTGTGTGTCGCGCTTACACCCGAGTGGCTGGCGTTTGTTATGGACTTCCATTTCTTGTCATAAATAAGTTTACCAATAATTCTTCACGTTTTGGTTTCGGTTTCGATTATAGCGGAAGGAACTCAAGTTATATATATAATTTCATAAGTTTTAATTTCGGTTTTGATTCAAGCTGATGCACCCATGTCATATGGATATATATTTTTGAAATCGCAACTTTATAATATATAAAAGTCGATAGAACATTAATTCTATAATAATATATATGAAATCTGCAAGAATTAAAATATATTTAAGCGTACTTTACGATCGGGCTTTGCCGGGCGTTCGTGCTAGCTTAGATAAATACTTTTGCAGTTTTAACAAAAGAGCTACAATATCAGTTTTTTTTTTTTTTTCGCCTCTTCCAAATCGAAACTGGCTTCGGATATTTCAGGTTTGTTCCGTAATTCGCAATCGGAAAAATTTCGTGTGGCTCTGGATCTCGTTTAAAATATTATTTAAATGGATCTATTTACTACGCGTTTTTGTTTGTTTGTTTTTTTCAAAAAATATATTTATGCGGAAATAGTTTCATTATCGACACGGTAACATTTTCTTTCATTAATTTTACAATTATTACAATTAAGGGAAATTCGTACAAACATAACATTTAGAAAAAAAAATTTTTTTTTTTCATGGAAAATTACTTATATAAAAATATATAATGGATCACTCGTGACCTGTTGGGTCACAATCACTATCCCTATTGATATTTGATTTTATTTGAAAATTCATAAACTCTGACATAATCAAAAAACGATAACTCTTGTATATTAGTATCAATAATGTAGAATAAAAACGGCACTAGTTCACTTTAATTCACCGGAAGTATTTTAAGTGATACTAGCGAAAAGAGAGAACAATCTCCATTTACGCTGAACATTTACAGAATGCCAACATCAATATGTTACATATGAAGGTGTCCCCTGTGGAATTTCCACAGGTCCCGTTAGTAAAGTTAATAATAATTTTGTATAAATATTCCTAGGTAAAATGACGTAAACAAACAATTATAGACAAGATAATGTTTTGTTCTAGATAATAAGCGTAGAAGACGTTTTAGTCTATGAAACTAGATAAATAACTATTCATCTTGCATTTTAAAATCATTCAATTAAAAAATTAATCTGTAAAATTACTTGTTTATCTTTAAATATTTAAAGCCCTCACTAATTCCGCATCGATCTTTATATATTTTTCTTTCTTATTTAAAATATTTTGTTTAATTGTTGGAATTTTTTTGGGATGAGTAATTTGTATATTTTATTTGTTTGCGGACTATTATCCTCGTCTTTATTAGTTGTTGCTTCACGACGTTTCGGCCAACTATTCCTCTGGCTTTCGTCAGGTTGTTAATCGCAATGAGATAGAAATGCTGAGTCTCTTAACTGTATCTTCAGTAATTACCGCCTTCCATAGTTGTTGCCTCATCAAGTTTTGGCCAACTAATCCTCTCGCGGGCTTTGGGTAGGATTGAAACCGCTACCTTCAGACAACGCTCACCTGGAACTGTAGAGATTCAATGTCTCTATCCACTGCGCCACGGGCTCCGAGAGGCGGTTAACGACCTGACGAAAGCCAGAGGAAAAGTTGGCCGAAACGTAGTGAAACAACCGCTATAAAGATGAGGATAATACAGGGTGACCCCCCCCCAAAAAAAAACAGGACATTTAATTGTTTTTATGAGCATTTTACAGTCAACGGAGAAAAAAAAAAGGCCAAAGACCCTAGTGTTTTGATGTGACGTTTTGAATATAATAAACTAGTTATGACCAAAGTTTCATTTAATTCGGACAAAACGCTAAGAAACGGGGGCCTAATTAAAGTTGGGGCCCGTCTTTTGGGGGTCACCCTGTAATCCGCAAATAAAGAAATAAAATATACTAAAACATTTTATTCGTATGATTTCGTTTCTTCGGACTACAATTCTCATCTTGAGTGTCATTTTCGAATGTATCCCTGGTGTAGTGACTAATGTACTTGGTAATTAAGTTCTAAAGGAACACTCTTCTAGATGGTAATGGTTCAATCCTTAGTGCGAACGACACTAAAAATACAATTGCGAATTATTTAGGAGACTTCCACGCAGCAATGGCTGACCGAAAGAGAGCATCCTACTCCCGTGGATTGAATAAAAGGTGCCGTTTCTAATTGCGTGCAGATTCCCGAGTTCAACAAGATACATCTGAAGAAGTCCAGTGCTACATCGACTAAATCGTTGTGAAAATAACACTCGAGGTGAGAACAGTAATCCGAAGAATCCAAATAATACGAATAATCAAACCTCATCTCAAAAATTTTGAAACGTGAAATATTTTCACGTCTTCGCTTTCAAAAGTTATTTAATATTGAGACAATGTTTGAATATTCATAAAATCAACATCATAGTTGCTAATAATCAGTTTTTGTCTCCTGCTTTCTTTCTTGGTAACAAAATATAAAGCTATAATCCTCATACAAACAAAAGGGACACTAATGTTATCAATTGTTTCGATTGAAATTTTCGAAGCAGACCTGAAATTGACGAAATAATATTTCAACATTTTCATTTTTTCCCTAACTTAAACTAAGGGCTAATCCCCTTCCCCCAAATGTTCAAAATGGATCTTTTTTCTTTTCTTTTTTTTTATTTATTTTTATTTTCTTAAAATCAACACCCGAACATTTTTTATTATTTATTTTTATTTCGTTATTTTTTATTTATTTTTATTTTATTTTATTTTTTTTTTTTTTTTTTTTGTGCAGAATACGGTCTGTGCTGTTCTTGGATGGGAGTTAAATTCAATTTTTAGATATTTTTTGTACATTAAATTGTTAGGTGAAAGTACAGAATAGTTTTTCAAAAAGTCTCTCCTCTCCATGTTAAGAACGGATTTCTAAATAACGCGATCATTTCAGCGCGGTCCGTATTCTGTAATAGTACTTTTTTTTTTCTTTTTCGAACTTCATTTACTTGGAGAGGAAAAAAAAAACAATTTATTTTAATCTTTACCTAAACCTAACCTAGTTTTACTGTCGTCTGCTTTAAACATTTTTTTTTTCGCTGCTTCAAAATTGGAAATGGATTCGAATATTTCCGGTTTGTTCCGTAATTCGCAATCGGAAAAAAATTTCGCGTAGCTATGGATCTCGTTTAAAATATTATTTTAATGGATCTATTTACTGCGCCCCCCCCCCTCCAATATATTTTCACAATTAAGAAAAATTCGTACAAACATAACATTTAGAAATAAAATATATTTTTTCATGGAAAATTACTTATCTAATATATAAAATATATAATGGATCACTCGTGACCTGTTGGGTCACAATCATTATCACTATATTCATTCTTTGATTTTATTTGAAAATTCATAAACTCTGACATATCTTTTTAATATACTCTTGCATAATCAAAAAACGATAACTCTTCTATATAAGTATGAATAATATAGAATAAACTAGTTCACGTTAATTAACCAGAAGTAGTGTAATACTAGCGAAAAGAGAAGGCAATCCAAATTGTAATAAATTAAGTAATTAAATAGCACAAAAGAAAACATGACGTACGAAAACATTTGTTGAATTAAATTAAAAAAAAATAATTTAAGGCAACATTCAAATAGGGTTATTTTTTTTTAATATTTTTAATAAAACAAATCTTAAAAGTTGTAACATTCATTTTAGATTCTTTTTATATGTATTATTGCTATTTTTTTTTTTTAAGTCGAGTCTAGCGTTTAAAATTTATAAACAAAATATAACATTCATTTTCCCGATTTCATTTTTTATAAATTTAAACATATAATGGGACTTTCTATATTTCAAAATAATTTTAAAATAAATCTTAAAATGCACAAATAAATTATAGCGTCCAGTTTAGAATATTATGGAAGGTCTTCACTTTTCCCCAGTACAACCCTTTTAAAAATGGAAATAAAATAAAATTCTTCAGGTGAGTTAAAGTTCACGAATGCCGTTAAATCTTATTTTTTTGCTATTTAATTTACATACGTGTTTACGGTATACAGACTAATACAATAGTAATTTTATTACTTTGCTATCTATCAAATTAGATGGCAACTAAGAAGCAACGTTGAAAAAAGAGAATCACTTTTTCTCCAAATATGCTTAAAGAGACGAACATACGATGAAAGATGGCGAAAAAAACACAAGAGAGATTATTGACTTATGAATTACGGATGATTAAAAGAATTAATTTTTTTTTTTCAAACATAACTCAATCCTAGAACTAAAATATTTGTTCACATAAGGGAAGGTAACATTATTTTATATAACTTTTGTACAGTACCCGTCCTCAGGGAAGTGAAATTATTTCGTATGTGTTTTTAAATTACCCGTTCTAAGGTAGGTAAAATTATTTCGTATATGTGCTGTATATTATCCGTTAAGAGAAAGTAAAATTATTTTATACGTATTGTACATTATCCGTCCTAGGGAAGGTAAAATTATCAGTAATGCGTAGTATATTACTCATCCTAGGGAAGGTAAAATTTTTGGTACAACACCTGTCCTAGGGCAGGTAAAAAAATTTCTCGAGATAGGATATTTTTGATGAGTATCATTTGCTAAGAATAACAGGTATGTTCCATCACAACTTCATTTTTCTCTTTGTTTTATACGGTCCCGAGCAACGGTGTGTAACCCTGCTAGTATATATATAAATTAAAATTATGATAAGCAAAAGTTACGACTTTATTAAATCATCAGGTCAATGAGGACGAAAACGAGAGGAAATGGAAAAGAACCTCATATATACACACACACACACACACACACACACACACACACATATATATATATATATATATATATATATATATATATATATATATATATACTGTGTGTGCAAAATCAAGACTTCAAAACTTATGAAATGTGATAATTTTGTAGCTTAATCCTTAAATCAACCATTTTTGGCTTAAAACCTATTGATATATGAAAATTTACTGAATTACACGAACTCAGTATATTATATATATATATATATATATATATATATATATACTCGGGGTTTTTTTATATTCAAAAGTAATGGACTAATGAATTCAACGAGGTTGTTAGATAGTGCTCAATAAAAAGAGCTGATAATACTTGTTTATTGTTATATAAACATGCTCACATCCCGCTGCTACAAATAGCCACTTGTTTCAATCAAACAACAGATATCATCAGGCAGCGACTTGACTATTCAAAAGTTCAATGAATAATCTATTCATTGAACTTTTGAATAGTCAAGTCGCTGCCTGATGATATCTGTTGTTTGATTGAAACAAGTGGCTATTTGTAGCAGCGGGATGTGAGCATGTTTATATAACAATAAACAAGTATATATATATATATATATATAATGTGAGAAATGAAAATGAACAAACCTAGTTATGTGTTCATTAACGTTTCGTTTTTATTTCTGGACTACCTCTGGATGAATGAAAGAAATAAAGACAAAACGTCAGTGAACACATAGCTCGATTTGTTTCTTTCTATTTCTCTATTTCGTCGGAATACTATTTCCATTTTTCTCACTATATATATATATATATATATATATATATATATATATATATGAGGGTATTAAAGAATATTGAAGAATTCTTATAATTTAGACTTATGATCTAAGAAGCTCAACATGTAGGGTAGGACATAAGTATATAATGATGAAATGCACTATGCTTCGAAATGCCCAGGTGTAAAAAGTATTTACAGATGTTTCTTCCTGATTGAACTGACAAATAAATTCGTATATTTTATTATATCTATAACTTCGTTATATATATATATATATATATATATATAGTCACATTATTTGCTGTTCTAAATTTTCAAGTAGTTTTACAAAATGTTTTCAAAAACATGTCCAATTTTGTCTATACATGGCGGAAATATTTCTTACAAAATTCATATCAATATATATATGTGTGTAATCTTAAATATCATTTCTCTTGCTATTGTTACATTAATCGCATCAATACTAATATAAGGTTTCTTAATCTTATTTTACCTGTAGACCTTTAACTTTTTTTTTCTGGAAAGAAAAAGCATCCACCCGTTATTTCAGACACTCCGACCGAGACATATTTGTAAAGATTCTAACTGTCCCTTTAATCGCAAATCTTGTAATGTCTCTTGCACTTGGTTTACCGGGTATATTTGTTGGGTAGGAGACCGGTAGTTCCTCTGGTTATTGAAACAATGAAGATCTCCCTAAGATTCCAGTGTCTTTTCATATCGCACATGAAACCTCGGTATTTAGTTATTCTCTCCTTTTCTGTCCTGTTTAAACTAGCATCATTAGAAACGCAGACTTAAACTAAGGTTGCTACTCCCCTTCCCGTATCACTATTTCGGGTTTAACAGCTCTGCTTTCTAAGTATTTAGCTGTAGGGATTGCGTAGTAATAGTGGATGATTCGGACTACTGTTCTCATCTTGAGTGATATTCTCACAACGTTTCGGTCGATGTAACCTCCGACCTTCTCCAGGTGTATCTTGTCGAACTCGATGAATGTTTCTGTCAAACTCTGGAATCTGGACGGAATTTCCCCGAGTTCAACAGAAAGAGTCCCAAGTTCGATAAGATACACCTGAAGAAGGTCGGAGGTTACATCGACCGAAGCGTTGTAAAAATTACTCAAGATGAGAACAGTAGTCCGATTAATCTAAATAATACGAAAAACGAATCCTCATCTAAAAAAAAAATAAATAAATAAATGAATAAATTAGAAACGTAACACTGGATGATGTATGACATTTCCAACGATTCATTTTGATATATGTTCTCAGAAATTGCTGTTAAACTGGATATTCGTTTTTATCATCTATGATCCCATAAATTCATGTATGATTGTTTTAAAATGTTTTTGTATTATCAAAATCTAACAATGAATTTGTTTTATTCATAACATATAATTCTAATTTTTTTTTAAAAAAATGAACATTCCAATAAACATGCATCTATCTTCTAGTATATCAAACGAGATAAATAGAAACTTTTTTTTTTTTTTTTCGTCGAGCCTCTTAAACCTTCTGTGGATCCCGGTTGAGAAACGTAGAAATGATTTCCAGTTTTTTTTTTTTTTTTTTTTTTTGTCCAATGAGAAAGGAAGAGCACTCTGTCCTATCAAAAATTGCTGGGGCCGCCCTGTTGAAATTCTCTGATATATGAGCTCAGGCAGTAAGCAATAAATTTGTACTACTCCCAAAACGGGAGGCAACGGCTTAGGGGTGGACCTCCTAGAACTACACAGGAGATCAGCAGTTTAAAAGTCAACTAGGAAAAGGCGATTTCAAAAATGACTTATACTCTGTTGAATTTGGAGCCGAAGAATTTTCACGGTTAACTGCGTATTAATTTTTCTTTCTCCAGTAAAAATACTTTTCACCTACATACGTTTTTTTTTTTTGTTTGTTTTTTTCTTATTATTTAAACGAATGTTTTTAACGTTTTTATTTATTGACTAGTAGGGCGGGGGTGCCTGGCCTTGCCGGTCATAAAATACATTTAGATATCTTTTAGTTCATGGAGATATCGTATTTATTATTACAGAGCCAAGTTTGTTTTTTTTGGGGGGGGGGTTAAATATGACATCAAAATCGAAACCTTAGCGCTTCAGTCGCGTCCCCTACCGTTTGAGATAACTCGATAAATATCAAAGAAAGATTTAAAATTGAACCACTTCTAGTTATGATGGAATTTGCGCATGCGCACAAATAATAAAAATGTCGGCAAGTTGAAATGAACATTTTTGTATTTCAACTTGCCGTCATTTTTGTACACATTATTCATCCATCCAAACAAAGATTTTACTCGTTATAAACGATCTTTGGAGTATGGTTCCTATTTCTTTTTAATTTTAGTGCTATGTGACCAGTGATTTAAGAGATTATCAGCTAAACACGCACATCTGTTTAATTTATATAGATTATATAAAAATATTAATCTTAACCCTTAGGTTACGCTGGCTGTTAATTTTTTAACAATTAGTTTTCTATTAGAAATAACTGCAACAATGATGTCTTCAAGGACTATGGAATTCTTCTTTGCCTTAACTGCATTAATCTATGAATGAACCCCATGCTTGATAAAAAAAAAAATATTTTTCAAAAACCCTAGACTCGACTTTATGTGAAATGAAAAAGTCCACACCCATCGTAGGCAATGTGTGTAAAAATGCCATTCAAGGGTTAAATAAATAGTTTCGATTTGCCTGTAAAAATTGGCAGTTAAATAAATTTCATCTATATATATATTATTCCTTAATTGGAATTCATTTCTTTTTTTTTTCTTTTTTTTTTTCTTTTATTTTTGAGATGAGCATTATATATATTAATTTATTTTTTATTTTGGACTACTAGTCTCATCTTTATTAGTTGTTTTTTCATCTTTTATTGGATTGTTTATTCACAACGTTTCGGCCAACGGCCTATCCGTCGCGGTTACCACCTGACGAAGGTCAGAGGAATTAGTTGGGCGAAACGTTGTGAATAAAAGATGAAAACACAACAACTAATAAAGATGAGACTAGTAGTCCGAAATAAAAATAAATTAATAAATTTCATCTACTTCATTATTTTTTAGTCCACGGCGAAAAAATTCTGTTTATGACGTCTTGGTCGATTTTTAAAAATTCATTGAAAAAGAAAAAAAAAAAAAGCGGGTGGTAATATTTAAATTTACTTGCCACTCAGCGATAATTAGTAATTACTTTGGGGTTTGGTTGATCTGTTGTTTCAGGGGTGTAGGGTGACGTACGTTTTAAGTGTGGATAAAAGTGTGTGAAGAACATAAAATTATGTATATCAACATGATTGTATTCTTTACTTGGTTTTAACTTAATTTTATTTGTGTGTGTGTGTGTGTGTGTGTGTGTGTGTGTGTGTGTGTGTGTGTGTGTGTGTGTGTGATACAGAACGGGTTGAAAATACAGAATTTTGTATTTTTTTTATTAATTACGTGTGTGTGCGTTTTTTTTTGTTTGTTTTTTTTTTTTTTGTTTTTTGTTTGTTTAGCAGATAAACTCTTAAACTACTGGTCACATAACACTAAAACTAACAGGAAATAATAATATATAATTATATACTAAAGATGATTTCTGTCGAGAAAACTCTTTCTTGCAACGGATGAATAACGCGTACAAAAATGTCAGCAGGTTGAAATGCAAAATTTCCATTTAATTCAATTACTTTCTTGACACAGCAAGCAAATTTCCAGGTAATCGTACATAAATTACTACCGGAAACACAGAAACTTGTTTGCCATGTCGAGAAATTAATTTAAAAAATTGTAAAACGTAAAAACTCCGTAGTTTTATAGAAGATAAAAACGAAAATAAAATAAAAACTGGGCATAGTTATTTGTTTTTCTCAATATGTTCGACTAACTTATCTTTTCTTACGCCATTTATTCAATTCAAAATAGCGTAATATAAGGTAATTGCAACTTCTCTTCCAATGTTCGGATTTGGTAATCATGCATTTTCTTTTGGTGGACTGATAGATGCTATTTCTGATGAGTTAAAGACAAAATACATTCATCGATTGATATAATAATTAAATGAATGGTTTCGCACTACGAAACAGTCACTGCCAAAAATTGTAAATGTCAACGTAATTAAAGGAATAAATTGTAATATGATAAACATCATGAAATTTGGAATATAGACTTTTGTCATATATATATATATATATATATATATATATATATATTCCTTGGAAAAGTAAGTTAAATGAGTTTTTTTTTTATAGTGCAGATCTTAAATTCCACCAAATGATAAATTATCAAAAATAAACAGGTGTGTATATATATATATATATATATATATATATATATATATATATATATATATATATATATATATATATATATATATATATATATACTTCCATTCAGTCACGCAAAAATTCGAAAATAAAACACATACTTTTCTAGTCCCGGGCGAAACCATTCCAAGGAGTAGGGAGAAGCGGTAACGCAAATAGCAAATCAAACAGTTACTTCAGATGAATCTGTCATAAAAAGTCAACGGGAGATATATATATATATATATATATATATATATATATATATATATATATATAAATTTGTTTTTAGGTCATCAGAAATGATGGGATGTATATTAAAACGCAAAATTACGCCAGTAGTTATATTTATTTTATATCTAAGTAAAATGCGAGCACTAGCGAAGTATAATTTTCACTTAGTCTTTTTTTTTTTTTTTTTTTTTTAATGCATTATATAAAATAAGTTTTAAGATAAGCGAAATTATTTACTAGCTATACTTACCCGGCATTGTCTGGGTAGATACACATTGTCGAAAGAGAAATTTGAAAAAAAAAAAAAAAAAAAAAAAACACATTCAAAATATAAGTGTCTATATTAGTGTTGGGACGATTATTCGGAATCGAAAAAAAAATCTGAACTTTTTGGGGGATATCGGAATCTGATTCCCCCCTCCTTATTTTCCTGTTCAAAAAACGATTTTTTGGATAAAATAGTAACTATTAATTTTAAATTAACAGTAAATATATCTTCCACCGCCATCACTAGTATATTTTTAGACGGGTTTTTACAGTAATTCGGAAAAAAAACTGAATAGATAATTATTCTATTATTATAATATATCTTAGTGATGGGACGATTCCAATATTTTCCCGATTCCGATACAATTACTGATTCCGATTCTTTATAAATCTCTAAATATTGAATTATAGAGTTATTTTCCCCGATTTCTGTAGCACGCCTGTGGAACTCTGTTCCGTCTGCCTGCTTCCCTCCGGACTACAACTTGGATGTGTTCAAGTCTAATGTTAACAAATTCCTAATGAACCGCCCCCCTAATTAAACACTTCATAAAATCTCCTCACTAACGTGATGTATTTGCAATAACCCTTATCCCTGAGTGGCTTCCGGGCCTTGATAAGTGGTGATCACTGTGTAAAAAAAAAAAAAAAAAAAAAAAAAAAAAAAAAGCACATATTAAATGTGCAGATATTTTCCTAAACGTAAATTTATACTTGTGGAGGATGATCTATCGATTTTAGCTTTGCTAGTATTTTAAAATGAATAAATATTTATTTTATCATTTATTGCCAGCAATGGAAGATTTTTCTTTAAACGAAATTAAATAAAAAAGACAATTAAAAGAACCGTTTTGGCATTGGAAAATAGGCATCGACTTTTTCGATTCTGATTAATCGTCACAACACTAATATATATATATTGGATTAAAAATTAAAAAATAGTTTACTTCCATCATATGACAAACTGTTAAAATTTAAGAAGGAGCGGAGACAGTAGTACAAAAATTTGTAACTCCGTACAGTGGAGTGAAGTACCATTACCTCCAGTGCTTGCAACTTATGTCTGGCCAATTTTTTACATCACTTCAGTTGCCCGCATTCCACAACCTCAACAAGATTCAACAGAAAACTGCTCACCCAAGGAATTGATAATAATGAATTAAGAACCAAGATTGAGATATATATATATATATATATATATATATATATATATATATATATATATATATATATTAGCAAAAGTACCCGTCATTGACTGGGTTTAAAAACAGCCTACAGAAAATGGACTCTGATTTATGAAAGTATGATAGGTTATGAAAAGGAAGGGTTGTAAAGAGATAGCTTCGAATTTGGGGGCATCAAAACCAAAGCAAAATATGATGAAAGTAAAAATAAAATAGATAAACCCCATAATTTATTATACCATACCTGTTCATACTGAAACACTTATCACAATATTCTGTGGATCTATATTAAAAAAACCTTGTTAAACTTTGTGACATATTTCCATTCTATGGAGGTCAGGCGCGAACGAACACCCCATAATTTTATTATACCATATTTCTTCAAACTGAAACAAAGTATACTTACGCAGATAGATAAAAAAAAAGTCTTTATTAAAGTTTGTGCCGTTCAATAGTTTTAGTTTTTTCTCATCTGTTATTGCAACAAATATTTGATTAATAGTAAATAATAATCCCTTTTGTATTTATCAAAGTTACGTATAGACGAGAGATACTTGCATATAGAGGTAAACTATCTGGTTTGATAATTATATTAATATAGCGATAAAACCTTTCTTGTAAGTACCGTTCAACAATAGCCGAAAATCAATTAAAAACCAAGCGTTTAATTGTACGTAATAAACTAAACATATATTCATTCTTTTTTTTTTTTTTTTTTTTAATAGTTTTTAAAATTCGTTTTAGTTTTTATTTTACCATTTCTTCAAACAAATAATACAATTATTAGACAATCGCCATTATTGGAGACAAAGTATTTTAAAAGAAATCCATTTCAAAATCGTATTTGGGAATCCGATTATTCGGACTATTGTTCTCATCTTAGATGTTATTTATTATAACGTTTTGACCGATGTAACCTCCGACTTTCTTATTCAGATGGTTGAGAATCTGCACAGAATTTGGAATAGAAATCTGTTCCTTAACCCACGGGGGAAGCATGCTCTCATTCCGTTTATCAAATTAAGGGTGTATTGCGTTATTCGTTTGACCCTTAAATGATGCTTGGGCGAAATTGTTATAAAACAAGAACCAATTTTATTAAGTTAACTTTATTTTACGCTTGTGCAGTATAAATAGCAAAAAAGGGCTAAAAATCAAAATGACAAATAATTTTTACCAAATAACAGAAAATTTAATATGCTATTGAACTGTTATTAGGTTGGTGAAAAAATGTCGTTTTTATATGTATATATAGTTGAACGTCAAAAAACGACATTGTTTTTGCACCAACCTAATAATTTTAAACGTTTTGTTAAGTTTGTGTCTGTACTTTCGCTTAACCGATGTCGTCAAACCAAACTGCGGTTGTTTTTTTTGTTTTTTGTTTTTGTTTTTTTTGTAGGTGATCCCTTATTTTAGACGTAATTTTATTTTCCCCTCTTTTGGGTATACCAATCCCTTTAGTTTCGAATCTCAAAAATAACGAAAAAGCATATATAAAAAGTAACGGTATAGCTACATTTCAAAGTTACAAATATTTTTTTTTTTTTTTTTCAACAATATTTTCGGCATTTGAAAATTTGGACACATTTTTTTTTTTTTTTACAGATTTGCTTGTTTACGCATAAACAATCAATTGCGTCAATATTGACACTTTTCGTGCGTATACTCCTGAGAAAAATACTTTTTCCTAAGAAAGAAATGAACATGAGAACATGATAAAAAGGAATTCCATCACCGTCCATTTACTTAAGTAGTCATCTTATATATATTATATATCAATTTGACGTTTCTGAATTTTTGAGATGAGGATTAGTTATTCGTATTATTTCGATTCATCGGACTATTGTTTTCATCTTGAGTGTGATTTTCACAACGTTTCGGTCGATGTAACCTCCGACCTTCTTCGGGTGTATCTTGTCGAACTCGGGAATGTTTCTGTCTAACTCGGGAATTTGGATGGAATTTCGAGCGGGACCCTTTATTTACTTCGCGAGGGTAGCGCGCTCTTGTTCCGTCAGCCATGATTGGATAGAGGTCTCAAGTAATTCGCAATTAATTTACTTGTCCGGTGTCAAAAAAAAATCATCATCGCAAACATTAATGAGAAACGAATAGCCTCCCTTTATATTGCTCTTTTATCAGTTAAAAATCATGAAAACCATTTCCCCTTTAAAAATTAAAAAAAAAACAAACATGGCTGTCTGTTTACGAAATTGGCTATTTTAGTTTTATAATTTAATTTTAAAAAAGGTATGGTGAAGAGACTAAATTTTTTATTAATAATTGTTTTCTTTTTTTACTTTTTTTAAGTGTTCAATAGAATTGATATCTGTTCCTTTACAATTTATATAAAAAAAATACTTAAGAAAAACACAATGTGTTGTGTTGAATTTTAATTTTAAAAATTATAAATTTTTAAATCAATTTTTAGCTTCAAAAAGGTTAAAAAAAAATTTGCTAAAAATTGTTTTCAATTCGTCGTTATTCGTTTTATTTATTTGTTACTTATTTTATTTGTTTTAAAAAATTTTCAACTACCGTGGAATTTCCACAGGTTCTGCTAGTTATTTCAAATACGCTTAAGGTATCACTATTCAAAAGTCCGATACGAATAAAGAAAAAACGGCATTCGATAATTTTTTTGTTTGTGGGTTTTTTTTGGGGAGGGGGTTGCTTTGTTGTTGTTTTTTTTTTTGTTTGTTTGTTTGTTTTTGTTTTTTTTGTTTTTTTTTTTGTTTTGGTTTTTTGTTTTTTCATAATCGTTGACAATAACGATATGAATTTTGAAACAAAACGTACAAATATTTTGGAAAGTTTAAAACCCGTTAATTTTACATAGTTTGGTAAGTTATTCGTTGTCCATTTGTTTTTATTTATTTTTTCTTAACTACACATAATAATTGCCCGTTAATTTAGTCACTATTTATAAAAATGATTCGATATAATTAACTTACAAACTTTATATATTTTAATAGCCAAGAATTTGCTAAGAAGTTTTCAAACCAGCAATGACTTTCTATTTGACATTCCGGTAATGTTGACACCTGTCGTTGATAGAAAACAAAATGGTCTAAATAGTTTTATTTAAAAACAACTGACTGAAACTAAAACGAAATACGAAACCAGCACACTACTCAAACTGAATGAAACTAAAACGGATTTTTTTTTAAAATGATAATGCTGTATAACTATTTTATTGTATCTAGTTTATTAATTTATTTTATTTAAAAATAAATGTCTTCTGTAATTATTATTGAAAATCTGTTTAATTGAAGTATAAAAAAAAATTTTCAAAAAAGATAAATTAGAAAGTATGGTGATTGGTGCTGCTGTAGTAAGAACTACGCTATCGAAAAAATGGCTTCCAAGTCACTGTCTGCCTTTGCTTTCTTCGTGAACATTAATTATAATTAGTTATGAGAAGACGATGTTTTCAAGAAAAAGGGGGGGGGTCGCGAGAGTTTTTTTTTTTTTTTTTTTCGTATTGAACAACAAAATCTGTCTTTGGGTATTCCCATCTTCAACCATCAGTTGAATCTAAATAACTTTAATT
>NC_136493.1:47577221-47639721 GCF_053919585.1 Euprymna scolopes | reverse complement strand
TTATGAACGTTAATTTAATTAATCTACAACGGAAAAATACAATGTTTTAATGACTTTTAAAAATAAATAAATAAACGGGATTTGTGCAGTTTACGGACCGTGCTATTCGTTTCCTTTTTTTTTTTTTTTTCTTTTTTTTTCTTTTTTTTTTTCATTAGAATTTTCAAATTATGTTTAATTTTTAAGGTATCGTTTGCTTATTAAATTGTTAGGTGAAAGTACAAAATAGTTAAACATAAAACCCATCTCCACGTGTTAAGAACGACTTTAAAAAATAAACGTGATTATTATAGCACGATCCGTAAACTGCACAAGAAGAAGAAAATAAATTGTAAATTTAAAAAATTATTTTCTAAATTGTCAATTTATTGCAATTATTATGTTTTTTTTTTCAAATAGTAGTTTAAGCATGTTATTATATCACAAGATGCTTTCCTTGTAACGAAAAAAAATATTTTGCGAAAATTCCGGTTTTTAGTTTAACATAGTGAAGGAAATAAACAAATTAGTATCATTTTTAAATGATATCTTTGTTTTGTATATCTTTATATTTTCTCAACTCTATTTAGTATTTAATGTCGAGTCCACTACTGCATTAGGACTTTCTATGTTATCCTTTGATGCCATCTTTTAAATCTTTTAAGTATCCTTGTAAATATATATATTTAAGTGATGGGACGATTCCAATATTTTTACCGATTTCGATTCTTTATAAAGCTCTAATTATATAACTATAGAGTAATTTTCACGGATTTTCGTAAAAACACTTAAATATGAAGATATTTTCCTAAACGTCACAATACCCTTGTGGGGGATGATCTATCGATTTTAGCTTTATAGGTATTTTAAAATCAATAAATATTTATTATTTTATCATCATTACCAGCAATGGAAGATTTTACTTTAAATAAAATCAAATAATAAAAGACAATTAAAAGAATTGTTTTGGCATCGGAAAATAGGAATCAAGTTTTCCGATATCGATTAATCGTACCACCCCTAATATATATATATATATATATATATATATATAGTGGGTGGGTGAGGATATTTCTCAATCTATATACTCAACGAATTTTGTATTCAGAGACATGTGGAAAAGTTTTAATCGGATTTCATCCGGAAAAAGGGCTACTAAGGTGTTAAGAGTGAAAAATCGGTACGTGGGAGTCATCGGATTTTTTTTTTCTATTTGCTGCTTAACGACTGTGCATGCGCGACTCGTTCACACTATGTTAAGAATAAGTAGATTGAAAACTTTTTTTTTTTTTTGAAGATCGTCTCAAGCCGGCCTAATGGTTATCGTATTAGACTAAGTCTTTCGGTTTCGATTTTAGTTCGAGATTTTTTTCTTTTTTTTTTTTTACTGACAAGACGTGAACTGTTTAGAAAAAACATAAGACTTGCATGCACATGTCTAAGTTATATATATATATATATATATATATATATATATATATAATTTCATTTTATAAGCAAGTTAACATTACGTTTAATACCGGGGAATGCCGATACATCTGCTAGTATATATATGTGTTATATATATATATGTGTTATATATATATATGTGTGTGTGTATAGGTATATATATGTGTGAGAGAGTAATACTGTACAATAAAACAGTCGATTATAGATTTATATCGGCGGTTTCAGAAAATGTAGTAAATCCAATCTGTTAAGTTAGGACTTACTTGTAGCTCTATTTTCAATCAGCTTGTGGAATAGGTATAAGTTGTTTTTTTTTTTGTTGTTTTTTTTTCAATTAAATACAGAGGCTAGTAGGGAGTGTTTTGCTTGTTCTAATGTCGTGGAGGCAATGTCGAAGGTTGAAACAAAAGTACAAGTCTTGTATTTTCTGGTTTTAATTAAAATAATTCCTTTCGAACAGGTGAATGCGCTGTTTAAATATTATACGAATGACATTCCAAAAATAATGCCTCCTATTTTAAATTCCGCTCGAATGGATCAAAGAATTGCGAATTGCATTTTTGTGATGAGGGAGTTTATGTATTCCTAATCTGAAAGTTGAATCACTCTGTTGCAAATGTTGACGGTGTGAGACTCTAAGAAAGCAACTCTTTGCGTCAGAAGTAAATATACATCACTGAATTCCTCTATGGAGAAAAAATTGAACCGATCAACATTCACCGGCTCCTGTTGAACGTTTGTGACGTCGATATAGTTGATGTCGGCACAGTTGGGAGATGGGTTCGCTGATTTGAGAGTTGTGTAAAGATTTAAGTGATGAAGCGCGCTCTGGACTTTTACGACCGAGTCATCAAAAGAGGCCGTGAAAAGTGCATTTATAATGGTGGTGATTTCTATGTAGAAAATATCTGGGACACAAGTGCTCGCTCGTTTTAATGGTATCGCCTACGTCTTCGTAGCTTTTTAACGCTTTAGTTTTTTTTTTTTTTTTAGTTAAAAATATTAGGTTGGTGCAAAAATAATGTCGTTTTTATATGTATAGTCGCACGTCAAAAACTGTTTTTGCAATAACCTAAAAAAAGTTTACTTTTGTGACAGTCTTCGTATATGACAAAATTGAAACATTTCTGAAGCAAAGTTATTGGATTTTTTTTTTTATTTCCTCGGATAAAAGAAGCACGTGGATACTTCATTCTAAAACAAGTGAAGCATGCACAGTTAAGACATAAAAAACGACTAAGTTCAGCGACTGACCCCCCCCCCATCCACTTAGCCCCAAAAGTCCCCAGGGGACGTCAGATCCTAGTGAAAATGAACAAACAGTGCATTCTTAGGCCTTAACATATGTAAATTTGACTTCTGCACCATGAAAAAAAAAGACTAAGTCCATCATTTGCCCTCCCCCCCTCCATGTAGCCCCAAAAGTCCCCAAAGCCTTAACATATTTAAATTTGAGTTCAGTACCATGCAAAACTGCTAAATAGACATACACAGAAAATTTTGGACAAATATGATAAAATAGTCCCAAAAATGCAGTGTTTTTATTAGCCTTAAAATAGCCCCTGGGGCACACCCAAGAATTATCGCGAAGTATAAACAAACAAAATTATATAGATAAGAGTTGGGTGTAGTTTGCTTGAAGCATTGTATAGTATGTAGTTAAATAGAATTTTAGAAGGCGGTACAATGCAGAAGTCCCGTTACTTCTGCATTGTACCGCCTTCTACAATTCTATTTAAAATTATATAGAAATCAGTTAGTTATAATTTTTCAGAAAGTTTTATAAAAATCCAAGGTATCAGTTTTTTTTTTTTAATAAGCACAAAAGTGTCAATTTTAGTCATTTTAACCCGAAAGGCACTCCTACGGAATCAACCGGAGTTTTCCCGGAAAATCCGTTGTTACTTTTTTACTCATATCATGTTAAATGTTTGTGCAAAATTTCAAAAAATTCCAAGGCGTAGTTAATGAGATAAGTGCGGACAGATGAACGGACAAGGGTGAATATACAGGTCTACCCTCCTTTTGTTGGTGGGCCAATAAATTATGGACATTGTCTGGATGGACTAAAAACATACACGCAAGAAAAAAAAATGAGGACGTATTTCACTTTACCTTATTTTAGCTTTTTGTTTCACGCTTATTTAAAAATTTTCTTCAGCTTTTCCTTTTTATTTTAATTGTATAGCTCAGCATGTTTCACTCTCATTGAACCCTAATTAATTAATTCCTATAATATAATACCTACTCCCAAAAGTGTACTCTATGCCTCTATCACCCATCCCTGTTAAAATCCTACTTTAAAGTACGGTAATTATCTAATAATTAGGGCTATGACAACAGCATATTCTTTTCGTTGCTTTGACTCTCGGGTATATATCCGACACGGTTAGACACAGTTAATCAACCGATAACCACATCACTCTATATAAAAACATATAAGATATCAACGGATACACACTCGAGAGTCAAGAAAATGAAAAGAATATGCTGTTGTCCTAGCCAATCCACTTGGATAATCCTCTCTTCGCTTACAACCTTATACCCCTATACAAGATCCCCTTCATATCCTACTACTGACCATCCCATCCCTATTTTGTTGCCTCCCCCCACGAGGGCAAAGTTAGACACAAGGTCAGTTTTTTTAAAGTGGGGAGGGATCCATCTCCCCAAAAAAAGGGGCACTCTGGATATGAAAAAAAAATCAAAATTGTCTCCGTCATGAAGGATTTATCCTCCACTGACCGAGGACAGAAAAGGTGAAGTGTAGCATAAGAATAGATACTACACTGTGATGTTAGCCCGAAGGCCAAGAAACATGGCTAACACTTCGACTCCTCTGATGAGAAGCATTAGGTTTCGAAATGCTTGGCATAAAGAGCTTTGATAACCCCTACACACTGGATTGTATTCCCTCGTTTCAAATTGATCAATAAATCTGTATGCATCAGTATATATTTTTCTATTATCAATATCTTTTCCTCATATACCTCAAAAAACGATATTTTTGCGCCAACCTAACACGTGTGTGTGTGTGTGTGTGTGTGTGTTAGCGCAAAAATGTAGTTTTTTGAGGTATGAGGAAAATATATTTTTGACGTTCAACTCTGTCAAAAAAACAACTTTATTTTTGCACCAACCTTATATATATATATATATATATATATATATATATATATATATATATATATATATATATATATATATATATATATATATATATACATATATATATATAAATGTTTAGATAGATCAATCCTGCCAAGTAAAATCCTTTCTATTTATCAATATGCTTGTGCTAGGACTATGGCAACAGCATATTCTTTTCATTCTTTTGGCTCTCGAGTATATATCCGACACAGTTAGACACAATTAATCAACCGAGGACCACATCACTCTACATAAAAACACACAAGACATCAATAGATATATAGCTAAGAATCAAAACGAGGAAAATAATATGCTGTTGTCATAGCCCTAGTTATCACCTTTCACGCTTGGTGATAATTCTGATGTTCCTATTTACAATGCCTCCCCACGGGACAGAGTTAGACACCAGGGTCAGTTTTTAATGTGGAGAAAAGGAATAAAAATTGTCTCAGTCGTGAAGGATTTCTCCTCCACTGACAGAGAACAAGAAATTGAAGTGTAGATCTGAAGACCAGATACTACACTTTGATCTTGACCCGAAGGCCAAAATAAATGTTTTGTTGTTGCTAAGATAAAAACTACCGATCAAATCTATTTTAAAATGAATTGTTTCAAGAATCTTATATCCTCGAACCGATTAAACGCGTGAATTTAAAAAAGTTGTATTCGTTTCATTGATTGGAAAAAATATTTATTCGAACTTGGCACATCCATGTTTTGGTTATTTAAACGATATTGGCCGACACTGACAATTTTATTTATTTATTTTAGATGAAACTGTCATTGTTATAATAATATGAACTCTGGCAGATATTTCAAAAAGAATATTTTTATTCACAGTAAATTATACACATTAATTTTTAAAAAATACGATGGAATTTCCACGGAGGCGGGGTCCACTAGGTTTCAACAACAGTAACACATTAATAATATACCATTAATAATGCAACAATAACAATAATACAATAACAGTAATAATAATACCAGAATAATAATACCATAATAATGATACCATAATAATACCACAACACAATACCAATAATACCACAACACCACAATACAATACCAATAAAACCATAATACAATACTAATAATACCACAATAATACATTAATAATACAATAACAACACAATAGCACCAAAATAATAATATAAAAAATATAATAACACAACAATAATAAAATACCACAAGAATATAAAAATAAAACTACAATAATGCCACAATGATAAATTACTACAATAATAATACAATAACAATAATGCCACTATAATAAAATTATTACAATAATAATAATGCCACCATAATAAAATTACTACAATAATAATACATTAACAATAATGCCACAATAATAAAATTACTACAATAATAATACAATAACAATAATACCACAATAATAAAATTACTACGATAATAATACAAAAACAATAATGCCACCATAATAAAATTACTACAATAATAATACAATAACAATAATGCCACCATAATAAAATTACTACAATAATAATACAATAACAATAATGCCACAAAAATAAAATTACTATAATAATACAATAACAATAATACCGCAATAATAAAATTACAATAACAATAATGCAAAAATAATAAAATTACTACAATGATAATACAATAACAATGCCACAACAATAAAATTACTACAATAATTATACAATAACAATAATGCCACCATAATAAAATTACTACAATAATAATACAATAACAATAATGCCACCATAATAAAATTACTACAGTGATAATACAATAACAATAATGCCACCATAATAAAATTACTACAATAATAATACAATAACAATAATACCACAATAATAAAATTACTACAATAATAATACAATAACAATAATGCAACAATAATTAAATTACTACAATAATAATACAAAAACAATAATGCAACAATAATAAAATTACTACAATAATAATAATACAATAACAATAATACCAAAATAAAAAAATTACTACAATAATAATACAATAACAATAATAAAATTACTACAATAATAATACAAAAACAATAATGCAACAATAATAAAATTACTACAATGATAATACAATAACAATAATGTAACAATAATACAATTACTACAATAATAATACAATAACAATAATGCAACAATAAAATTACTACAATAATACAATAACAATAATGCCACAATAATAAAATTACTACAATAATAATACAATAACAATAATACCACAATAATAAAATTACTACAATAATAATGATACAATAATAATAATGCCACAATAATAAAATTACAATAATAATAATACAAAACAATAATACCACAATAATAAAATTACTACAATGATAATAAAATAACAATAATGTAACAATAATAAAATTACTACAATAATAATACAATAACAAGGCCACAATAATAAAATTACTACAATAATAATGATACAATAACAATAATACCACAATAATAAAATTACTACAAAAATACAATAACAATAATGCCACAATAATAAAATAACTACAATAATAATACAATAACAATAATACCACAATAATAAAATTACTACAATGATAATACAATAACAATAATGTAACAATAATAAAATTACTACAACAACAATAATACCACAATAATAAAATTACTACCATAATAATACAAAAACAATAATGCCACAATAATAAAATTACTACAATAATAATACAATAACAATAATACCACAATAATAAAATTACTACAATGATAATACAATAACAATAATGTAACAATAATAAAATTACTACAATAATAATATAATAACAATAATGCCACAATAATAAAATTACTACAAAAATACAATAACAATAATGCCACAATAATAAAATTACTACAATAATAATAATACAATAACAATAATACCACAATAATAAAATTACTACCATAATAATACAAAAATAGTAATGCCACAATAATAAAATTACTACAATAATAATAATACAATAACAATGTCACAATAATGAAATTATTACAATAATTATACAATAACAATGCCACAATAATAAAATTACTACAATGATAATAATACAATAACAATGCCACAATAATAAAATTACTACAATAATAATACAATAACAATGCCACAATAATAAAATTACTACAATAATAATACAATAACAATAATGCCACCATAATAAAATTACTACAATAATAATAATACAATGACAATAATGTAACAATAATAAAATTACCACAATAATAATTCAATAACAATAATGCCACCATAATAAAATTACTACAATAATAATAATACAATAACAATAATGTTACAATAATAAAATTACTACAATAATAATAAAATAACAATAATGCCACCATAATAAAATTACTACAACAATAATACAATAACAATAATGCAACAATAATACAATTACTACAATAATAATAATACAATAACAATAATGTAACAATAATAAAATTACTACAATAATAATACAATAACAATAATGCCACCATAATAAAATTACTACAATAATAATACAATAACAATGCCACAATAATAAAATTACTACAATAATAATACAATAACAATAATGCCACAATAATAAAATTACTACAATAATAATAAAATAACAATGCCACAATAATAAAATTACTACAATAATAATACATTAACAATAATGCCACAATAATAACATTACTACAATAATAATAATACAATAACAATAATGCCACAATAATAAAATTACTACAATAATAATAATACAATAACAATAATACCACAATAATAAAATTACTACAATAATAATACAATAACAATAATACCACAATAATAAAATTACTACAATAATAATAATACAATAACAATAATACCACAATAATAAAATTACTACAATGATAATAATACAATAACAATAATACCACAATAATAAAATTACTACAATAATAATAATACAATAACAATAATTCCACAATAATAAAATTGCTACAATAATAATACAATAACAATAATGCCACAATAATAAAATTACTACAATAATTATACAATAACAATAATTCCACAATAATAAAATTACTACAATAATAATACAACAATAAAATTACTACAATAAAAATACAATAACAATAATGCCACAATAATAAAATTACTACAAAAATTATACAATAACAATAATGCCACAATAATAAAATTACTGCAATAATTATACAATAACAATAATGCCACAATAATAAAATTACTACAATAATAATACAACAATAAAATTGCTACAATAATAATACAATAACAATAATGCCGCAATAATAATTCAATACTAAAATAGTACAACAAACAAATGTATTTTGACAACCAAAACATTTTTATCCATCATTTTCTTAATAAGAAGAGATAGTTTTAATTATTGGCAGCCATTTTTACGATCCTTTATTTTATGTATTTTTTTATTAATTCATTGGTTGTATCGTAAACAGTTTTTGAGAAAATCGCCAAACCACTTAACAGCGGTTGGGAGATAAATTGTAATCGTTATCGATCAGAGATCATCGAATTAAACCGATAATGGACACTTAACGCTAATAGTAGAGAATCACTATGGCTTCGGTTGAAACAGCAACTCAAAAATGATTACGCTATTTCTTCTCTTAAAATGAAGAATCGATTGTAGGTTTTCGAAATGAATAAAACTTTTTTATGACTAAAAGATTCGAACTTGGCTTAAATTGTTAGTACTGGTATTTCTATTATTGTTATTACTAGTAGTAGTAAAAAGATTTTGTTAATGAAAAAAAAACGTATGAATCGGTATAGCAAAAACAAATAAAAAAAGATAGTCTTATGGAAATGGTGAATAGTTTCTTATCAAACCGACGGTGTCTTACTTGCTATTTTCTGCCTTTCCTAAAACACTTAAAATGCTTGTGTTCGGTTTTTTACTCGGTACTCTGGATGTAGGTTTATATATATATATATATATATATATATATATATATATATATATATATTACAGAAGTTCAGAAAAACATTGGTACCGTCGGTTTCAAGCCCAACATAAAGGGAACCAGTTAATGGTAACATGTAAACGATGTTCGGCTCTCGTCAGCCATGTGAGAAACATGGCTGACGAGAGCAGAATATCGTTTACGTGTTATCATTAACTGGTTCCCTTTATGTTGGACTTGAAACCGACAGTACCAATGTTTTTCTGAACTTCTGTACAATTAAATAAATATTAAGCTCTTATATCGAAAAAGTTTTTCTTTGTAATCGAGCACTTTGTTGGAATTCTTTCCCCAAAAAATAGTAAACAAATATATATATATATATATATATATATATATATATATATATATATATATATATATATTGTGTGTGTGTGTTTTTCTTCCGATTGCATATATTTTTGCTACTCTAGTACTCATGGTGAACGAACATATACGATACTAATCCGCCTCCTCCCAAAATTGGGGGTAAATTTTGAGAGAATATAAAATGCATAGTCGTAAAATGATTTTTGAGGAAGTGGAGGTGCTTTAGCCGAAGATCAAAGTGTAATATGTTCCCAGAATCGGAAGTTTCACTCTGAAGAAACTATAAGAAAATATAACAATGTAAATTACAATTGTATATTACAAAATATTAATTCATTAGAAAATGTTTATAAATATGTACATTAAGAACGCCTGTGGGCGTTTGAAGATCCCTTTATATATATATATATATATATATATATATATATATATATATATGGTAATTCAAAAAAGCTCTGCTGTATTATAGAATTAAATCAAACGTTTTGATAATATGGTTTGAATACGTGGAAGAAACTTGTGTGTGTATATATATATATATATATATATATATATATATATATATATATATATATATATAATTTCATTCCAATGTGACGGTACTTAATCTTTAGTTCATTTCTTAAAAACATAATTACTTGGTCAAATTTTAAATTTGAAAGGAATTTTGAAGCATTTAAACTGTCAAATTATTAGCAAATCGTCTTAACAAAGCATTCTTAGCAAATCGTCATATATTAAAAAATTATTTTAAAAATGCCTGAACATCCTGATTGGTATTTTCGTGGTAGGAAGCACATCAGGCAATTAGCAATAAACTTTCCTAAACGGAGAAAACAAAGTCTGGAAGAGTGAACCGCCTAGAACTATACAGAACAATACTTCACCCAAGAGAGAATAAGTCATTTTAACATCTTTGAAATCTTTTCCAACTAGGTAGAAGAGTAACTTATCTTGCCTTTGATAGCATTTGTTATATATTTGGTTTGACCACTTTTTCGTACCACTGTGTCCCGAACTGTCATCTAAACTTCAGCCCCTGTCTTATCGACGAAATGTTTCATCCCTCTGCCTGTTTTACAAGTATTTTAATGGTGGATTCTCTGACGAACTACAAACCCTTGTACCCCCTCGACGAAAATACTCCTGACAAGCAGCAAAGTCCCACCCCTACACAGTAGAGATTCCTAGATGTAGGAAGGCCTTCTACTCTAATAGCTTCTTCCCCAAGAACTGCTAGACTTTGGAATTCTCTTCCGGTTTCCTATTTCCCCAACGGTACTGATATGCGGAAGTTCAAGTGTAATGTGAACAAACATCTTGTTGCTAATCTCCCTACATAGTACCCCTGCAAGTTAGGTCCTTGATAATAGCTCCCTACATCAAAATGGCCATGTGCTTTGTTTGGCGTGAAAATGTAATAATAAATAAAACAAGCTCTGATATTTCAATAGTACATAAATAAATATAGATAAATAGCGAGAGCGAACATTGGCGAAGCATGATTTTTTCCTTTATTTTTGACTCTGGGTATAAAATAGTATTTAAATATATTTTTTTAAATCAATACTAATGAATAACAATCATTTAAACTGAAAGTTTAAAATCATTATGTAAATTAAATTTTACAACCTCTGACGTAAACGCTTATGACAGTGTAGATATAAACCTATGTAAATAAAAATGTTAGGACTAAAAGTGTAGTATCTGTTCTGTCATCGACTAGATAGGGTAAACCTTGAAGGTTCTTGCTCGCTAGGTGATAAAATCCTTTTTGTCTAACAGTTATGATTCGGTTCGGTATGGGAGAGATTCATCCTCCAAGGCATTACTTCTTCCTCCGAGGGGTGTTTGGTTTATTGCTGATCGCCTGGGGTGCTCCTACCGGGGATTTTTGACGTATCCATTCACGGCTAA
Source organism: Euprymna scolopes (assembly GCF_053919585.1). Taxonomy (NCBI): domain Eukaryota; kingdom Metazoa; phylum Mollusca; class Cephalopoda; order Sepiida; family Sepiolidae; genus Euprymna; species Euprymna scolopes. The sequence continues at coordinate 47,627,971 of NC_136493.1, read as the reverse complement.
TTTTTTTACCCGCCGGAGTTCGGCGTCCCCCCTCCCCATCTTGTGCAACATCTTGTTGCTGTGGGGGAATGATTAAATACTATTTATCCCGACCTCCTTCATAGACGGAAGAAATTGTTATATCCACGTTATATCCATTTTTTTTTTTTTTTTTTTTTTTAAGCCAAAAAAAAAGCTGCTAAGGTGTTAAAACTGGAGCTTGGCTGGCTTAAGTCGATTTAACGTGTACTCTTTACGCATGCGCAAATATATTTATATGCGTTTAGGCACGGCCATCTCTCTCTCTCTCTCTCTCTCTCTCTCTCTCTCTCTCTCTCTCTCTCTCTCTCTCTCTCTCTCTCTATTTGTAATGTTTTGATAATCATGTGACCTTAGCTCGGATGGTAGCGAATAACACTATCGATGTAAACGTTTTAATTTCAAGTTAGCTGATGGCTTTCGAATCTGTGATTCTTTTTTACTTCAAATGAACACAACTGATTTAAGACGATAATCATAATCCCAAAGTTTTTTTTTTTATAAAATTTAAAAAATAAAAAAATTGTATTATTCGGACATCGACAGAAACGTTGCAAATCTAACGTCTCATGAGAATAGTAGTCTGAATAATTCAAATTATCAATCCTTATCTAAAACCAAACTATTTCAAAGACATAATTCCAAAATACTGTGTAATAAATACGAACAGAAAAAAAAAACATGGTTGTTGACAATTTATGAATAATTGAAAATCTTATTTTTAAAAACTTTTGTTTGACACAAAAAACCCACCGATGTGTAGGCAATTGTTTAGATGGTTTGTCTCCGTTGGTTGAGGTATAGTCGTGCATTTCTAGGAGGTCCAGGCTTTGCCTTCTTGCTCTTAAAAGAAAAAAAAAGGTTAGTTTATTGCTAATCATCCAAGGAATGTCGACGGAGCTGCTCAGGTGTTTCTTTTTGCAGGCTCGAGTGCTTTTTTTTTTTTTTTTTTACTCTAGGGCGTTGACTTTGCAAATCCCACTTTCTTAACTTTGTGTCACATCTTTCAACTGTGGGAAGGAAATAAACATACCTAAAAACTTTCCTTGTTTACGCTCTCACGCATTGTTTTCTGAAGAAAGTGCATATGACTTCATAGTATTTCGCGTGTCTATAATGACGTCATAGTATTTCGCGTGTCTATAATGACGTCATAGTATTTCGCGTGTCTATAATGACGTCATAGTATTTCGCGTGTCTATAATGACGTCATAGTATTTCGCGTGTCTATAATGACGGCATAGTATTTCGCGTGTCTACACTTGCTTGAACTATAATTTTTCAACAGAATGATGTAATCGTATGCGATTTATTTCTAATCAGAATTGAAGATAAAATGATCGATTCATTGTTTAATAATAATCGAATAAGAAATAATGTGCTCTGTTCATTAGTGAGTATTTTTAATTAACGTTATAGAATTTTGAGAATTCATTTGCGTTACGAGTGAGTTTTAATCTGACTTACGGCGTCTGAGCTTTTAGGAGTCGTTTTTTTTTTGTTTTTTTTTTAGTTTTTTTTTTTTTTATCTCCAAGTAATGAACAGACATTATTTTGGCCAGGTTAAAAGTGTAGTATCTGTTCTAATACTACACTTTATCTGTTCTATATTCTGTCACTGAAGGAGAAATCCGCTCAGACTGTTGGCAATTTTTATTTGTCTTCCAATTCAGTGTGCCTCTTAGTTAGTTTTTTTTTTGGGGGGGGTGCATTGTAATTTTGAAATATAATTTTGAAATCAGGTCTACTCATTATGCGGTAAAAAAAAAAAAAAAACTTAAATTCTCCAAAGAAACAGATTTGAGAGAATATTTATTAATTACTTAATTGTAAAACTTTCACACGGATCGAAGGTAATGAATTTTCATTCTTTTTGCATTAATCTAAATTAAACTAAATATAGCGCACATTACCCATTCTTACAACTAGGAACTATGTTCCAAAATTCATAATGATCGCTGCATTAGCTTTAGGGTTTATATTGTACAACAAAATATATAGCATATACACATGCCTAATACACACACACACACATATATATATATATATATATATATATAATAGACTCTCCCGTCGATTTCGACGTATTAGGTGCCGCCACAACAACTAAATTGCTCGGAAATTTACACAAACCAAAATCATATGTTCATCAACGTTTTGTTTCGTTTTTACTTCAAGACATCCTCAAAATGATTGACTTGAAAAAAAAATAAAATACTAGTACAATATCTAAAATTATACTGTACTGTATTTGGAAATATAATTGTACTGGTATTATATTTTCAAATCAATGATCCCTATAAAGTTTTGATTCGAAACTTTAATGGACATAATTTCGGTATGTTCCTTTTTTCATTTCTCCATCTCGTCGGAATATTTCCATAGTTTGCATCACATGTATAGTTACCCAAAACCTCTTTAATTATTTATTCCTGTGTTAAATTTGTTTTTTGTTTTTTTTTTCCTTTTGTCATTTTTTTCACATCCCTGTCTTTCATGGCATTTCATTAGATGTATGTGTTATCGTCGTATATATTTACGGAAATGACATTTTGTTTTTACATTTTGATTAGAAGACCAGTTTCGTATATAAATTACCATACGTTTGCTTTTAATCTATCAACAGTTCAAAGGGTTAGAATTGCCAACAAGTTCTTGATGAGCCGTTCCATATAAGTTAACAAATTTACCGAATCTCCATTACTAACGGTTACTATATTGTCCAATTTCTACTGTACACTCTTTAACCATTATCCTCGAGTGGCCTCTTGGCCTTGATAAGTGGTGATGCCTATATAAAAAAAATCAATGAGAAAGAGGGAGGGGATTTCTCAATTGATGGACCCTCTTTCCAGCGTTTAAGAGTTTTTTTTTTTTTTGTTTTTGTTTTTTAACCCGAAGTCCGGATAGTTGATATTTAAATTTTGAATTAGGTTATGGGTGTAACGAATGTTTACAAAATAACTTATTGACTAGAAATAATTTACTGGAATGTAAAAAAAAAAAAAAAAAATAGATATGGAGGAGTATAAGAAGGCTACAACAATGCAAGGAACCTGTAGTTGTATTGGGGTGACGTATGGACAAACGAAAAGGTATTTACCTTATTTTTTTAAACTTCGTATATTCATTTATTTTTCAAGATAATCACAATACAAATCAGTAAATATGAACTTACTGTTTAATATAAGCGGGATGGTGGAGCTCTTAATATTTCGAGAATAACATATCTTTTTCAAAAGGAATGTCTTTAACAAAAGAAAATCATTGAAAAAAATTTAACAAATAATTTATTGAAATGTTAAAATGTTTAAATTATTGGAGAGGATGAAATGCAGTTCTGTCATTGTGAATTCGATCGACAGTGTTCTTGCCTTTGATTTTTGTCGCCACAGAGAGTTAATATCAGATACAAAATTGATATCAGTAAGAGAAGACAATACAAAACCGAGAATAACCGAAACGGAAGTGATACACTTAATAAAGTGCAGTAAGCACCAAAAGAAACGAGTTATCTTTGCCTTATTAGTAGTGAGTAGACCTCTCTTTTTTACTGTCCGATATAATAACCACTGCGCAACATCTGCCCGGTTTGCTAACCAAACACTTGATAATAACGAATAAAAACATATTCACACAATCGGTTGTAAAGGTTGTCAAATGATTAAATTAAGAAAGCGAACCGGCTATGAATGGATCCGATTGTAATCCACACTTTCTAAATACCCCAGGGAAATAGGACAAACAGATAGTGGTGTCCTTTATCCCCTGCAACTCGCAGCGAACACGGGAGAGAAAGAAAGCAGATATCTTTTGATAGAAACTCCGCAGTCGTCAAACTCAGATTATAACAGAAGTCTCGGGTCCGTAATGAAAAAAAGAAAAGAAAAAAAAACTCGGAACATCATTTAAAGGGAACATCGGGTTAAACAACACCGTTCATTACGTTTCTGTCTTTATATAGACTGAATTTCGTTGTAGCGATTTGTCCTAGTTCATGGTAGTGTCAATGCCACGCCCCCAAGAACTTTAAAGCTTGTCATAGCCCAAGTTCATGTCTCGTTTTGGTTCCGATTTGAAAGCGAAAGGTGTGTGTGTGTGTGTGTGTGTGTGTGTGTGTGTGTGTGTGTGTGTGTGTGCAAACGTTAAAAATCACCGAAAAATATTTTTATCGTACAAATATGTGGTTCATTTCAAAGATTAATTTTTGGAATTTACAATTTCCGGCATATGGCGTAATCTACAGGTTCAATTTTCACAACTCTGCGCATTAAATATTTCGGAAATAATGCATCGAATGTCGTCTTTCAAAAGGTCTACTGTGTCTAGTTTATCAGTGTATGCTTGGGATTTTTCATATCCCCAAAGAAAATGATCTCATGGAGTTAAATCGCACGAACAAGATGGCCAGTTGTTTGGTCAATTTCGTGAAATGATTCGTTCACATGTTTCTCTCGGTAAATTGATCGTGTCGCGCACTTTGTGGCATGTGACACCGTTTTGCTGAAACTACATGAATTTTCGAACTAAGCTGAACTTAACCGATAGTTGCCAAATCTAGAATTAATGAACATAAAGTTGTCAATTTTATGTTCGCCGCCTCTAAAAGCACACTGTGTGTGTGTGTGTTTTCAGTTATATTTCGCTTTTTATTTATACCAATCTTTTAAATTATAAAGCTTAAGGTGCTGTCTAGAATTGTGATGTCAACGTACTTAAAGGAATAAATTGTAATAAAGTCAACCTTTTGAAATTTGGAATATAGACGTTTGTCATTTACTTGGTGTGTGTGTGTGTGTATATATATATATATATATATATATATATATAGTGACCCAAAAAAACGGGCCCAACTCTAATTAGGCCCCGTTTCTTAGTGTTTTGTCCGAATGAAATGAAACTTTGGTCATAACTAGGTTATTATATTCAAAACATCACATCAAAACACTTTGGCCTTTTTTTTTTCTCCGTTGACTGTAAAATGCTCAGAAAAACAATTGAATGTCCTCTGGGTTTTTTTTTTGGGGGGGGGGTCACCCTGTATATATAATGTGTGTGTGCACGTGCGTATTTTAACCTGGCGATTCCCTACAGAGATGAAACGCGGAAAATTTTGTGTAATTTAATTGTCATATATTTTAATAACTTACCATATAATTTTTTTTGTGTGTGGACATAGTCGATTTGTGATTTTCATTAAGCCTCTCCGAAATTTTGAAATGTTCTAAAAATAGCATAGGATAATAGAAAATTTTCTTCTCTTTGGCGTTGTCCAGGAGCGATAAATGTAAGATTATAGTGTTGCATTTTAAAAGGATAGCTCTGGTAGATGAATTACGTTTTTATTGCCTTTTTAAAACGCATAAAAACAAGAAAGAAATGAGCTGGTTGTGCAGAAAGGGGGTGAAAGAAGAGAGGAAAATGGGGAATAGGGGGAGGGATAAAGGCTAAGAAATAAATAGAGCGAGGGAGAGATAATGGTTTTAATATAAATACGTAACAAACTATTAGCCCTGATAATAAAAAACTTTTGCAACAATGTTTTTAAACGAATTCAACGCCATTTTTGCCCATGTTTTTAAAATAACGGAATTTCTCTATTGATTTGCATTTTATATTTGCTTGAAGAAAGAAACGAGAGTTGCTTGAAATTTTCAATCCTGCAGTGAGAAAAGAAAAAGAAACGCTTGTGTATATGTATATATATATTATACTAGTATGTGTGCCCGGCGTTGCTCGGGTTTTTGTGGGTGTATACTGAGCAAAAAAAAACAAGTTTTTTTTAACTTTGACCCCTATTATGACCCCCTTAACATTTGGACTCAAATCAAGTTAAGTTAGATCCATGTCCAAGGAACCTATATCTAAAATTCCAAGTGTTTAGATAGAATTTGTTTAGATAGACAGTGTTTGGTAGAATTCTCAAAGGTCAAATCGTTAAACTTTGACCCCTTAACAGCCAAATTTCTGGCCGAAAACCTATCGCAAAGATTTCCCCAAATCTCAGTACCCTGTTTTCTGTCTGTAGACTAAAAATTGAGTTATTGTGTAGGGAAATATATACACACACACACACACACGTTAACAAACATCTTTCTACTCATCTCCCTTCATAATGACCCCGCTAATTAAGTCCCTGATAGTAGCCCCCTGCTTCAAAGTGGCACTGTGCCTTGTTTGGGGTGAAAATTGAATAAAAAAAAAAAGATAGGAATTTGATTTTGCAACAAGACATTAAAATAAATAACGTAGTATGTTATAACTAGGTCTAGAACAACAGCATATTCTTTTCATTGTTTTGACTCTCGAGTGTGTATTTGTTGATATCTTGTATGCTTTTATAGTGATGTGGTTCTCGGTTGATTAACTGTGTCTAACTGTGTCGGATATATGCTTGAGTCAATACAGCGAAAAGAATATGTTGTTGTCACAGCCCTAGTCATAACTTCAGGAATTAGCGGAAAAGTAATATAACGTTATAAAACGGTATCGAAAGGAAAAAAAATATTTCATGGAACTATCGGAAGAGGGGGTTGTCTGACTTTTCATTTATTATCGGCTGGTTTTGTACTCGCTAACGGTTCTGTCGCAGACCGCATTATATATATATATATATATATATATATATATATATATATATATATATATATATATTAATGATAGGACGATTCCAATATTTATTCTCGATTCCAATTCTTGGTGCTAATGCACTTACTAATCCGCGCTATTTTTTTAAATCGTATTTCCAAGTTTAATTAAAGTTTTATGATATGTTTTTTTTTTATTCAATTGTAACGTTAAAGTATAGAATAGGTACAAAACACCCTCCCCGCTCCATGTTAAGAATGGCTTTTTAAATAACAACGTTATTATTTCAGCACGGATCAAAAGTGCACTAGTACCCAATTCTTTATAAACCTCTAAATAATATTTTACTAAAGTTTTTTTTTTTTTTCGTGATTATCGTAAAAACACATGTTTAATGCGCATATATTCTGAAACGAAAAACACATGGGGGGGGGTATCTATAGACTTTAGTTTTACTGGTAGTTTAAAATCAATAAATATTTGATTTATTATTATTACTACCAGTAGTAGAAGATTTTAGTTTAAACAAAATCAAATAAAAAAAAATAAAAAAAATAAGGAATTAAAGGAATCGTTTGGGTATCGGAAAATGGATACAAATTTTACTGATTCCGATCCTCCAAAAGTTCTAATTTTGCCGATTCTGATTAATCGTCCCAACACACACACGCAAATAAATAATGTGTGTGTGTATGTTAAATTATGTAAACAATTTCACTTATAATAGCTTTACATATGTATTGAGCACTTTTTAAAAAAAAAAAATATTTTTTTTTAGTTTATTCATTTGAACTTATATGTGTTATAAATACACGTTGTTCTTTATTACTGAGTGGGGGAAATCATTAACTGTTATAATTTTGCATGTTTTTTATTGTTATATATGGCTACTTGTTTTACATTTTTATATGTGAAAAAAAGTCATTTTTAGCCGACGTTAATAAAAGGTAACACAAACTAAAACAAATCGTAAAAACGAAATCTTTTGGTCGTTATCGTTCGATATTAGTGAGTATCGATTAAAGTCGAAAACAAATTAGTTCAGACTGGAACGTCAGTTACAAAATGGCTGCAATTAGTCCTAACCTTTGTCTGAACGGAATGAGAGAGCGCGGGGTAGAGGAGTGTGGGGAGAAGAAAAAACAAATTTTATTTTCTTTCTTTTGAGCAGAAAGGAACTTTGTATTTGCTGTCATTTAAGCGCGTCTCACTGCCTATCAGCTTAAGTGACCATTACTGCGATATTTAGCATAAATAGATTTTTTTTTTCATTTTCTATTGCCATTCTCAAAACTATTAATAGATTTGGAATCCGTCTGTGGGAAGCCGAAACTTTACCACCAATTATACTACTATATTTTGATGCTCAATTCAGGGGAAAGGAAGCAGTATAGTATCTGTTTTCATGAGATCATCCTCCCATGCATTACCTCCTCATTTGGAAGGTGGCAGTGTACTTTAATTTCGTTTGTCATGTATTCTACTAAAATACGCTCTATCTAGTCGCATATTTTTAGTAGAGTATGGCGTGATGCATCGATTAGGGGGTTTATACTCCGAACTATCAGGAAACTCTCACAGATGAATTCGTTTTAATCTGTGTGTGTGTGTGTGTGTGTGTGTGTCTTTCATAGTCTCATTCACTCTCTCTCACTCTCTCACTTTCTCACTCTCTCACTGTCTCACTTTCTCACTCTCTCACTGTCTCACTCTCTCACTCTCTCACTGTCTCACTCTCTCAGACACACATTTAAAAAAAAAAAAAACTATATATCCATATTCCAAAGTCGAACCAGCGGTTTCATTGTATTGAACAAGCCATCTGTGACTGATATGGAATCAATATATCTCATCAGCATCTTTGGGAAAGCGAACCAAAACGAAAATAGAGAACCCCCCATATATCTGTCCTCGTAATCCATTTCGGACAGAAATTTGGCTGTTAAGGGGTCAAAGTTCAACGATTTGTTTAAAGTGTACTTAAAACTAAACAGAATTTTTCAGAGCAAAGTTTGTTTCCAAGAATTCCCCGTCCGTGGAAGACAATATCACGGGGTTGCTTCCTAACTTACTACAACATGGTCATTTTAAAGTCAAATGTCACCAAAGTGTTGAACAGTTCTCTTAAATAAATCAAATTTTATTCAGTTTCAACCGTCGTTATCAATCACAAAGTTGTCTCATCGTTCACCTGAAAAACTTGATCTTTACTTCGAGTGGCCTTTTGGCGTTGGTAAGCAGGGACTCGTTAGTACTTTAAGAACAAAGACCGTGTATCATATAAAACATGGCACCCTCTCTCCATAGGGAAAGTTATGACTAAATTGGGGCACAGCATTATATAGTCAATTTCGATTTCCACATTAATTTATGTCTTAGAACATTTAATTTAGAATTAACTGGCAGGGGTACCCGGCGTTGCTCGAATGCGGTGAGGTGTGGAGGGATCAAAATAAAATGGAAAATAAAGAATAAGGGAACGTAATAATTCTGTTTAAATATTATAATATTTTTTAAGTCTGGGAGAAAAAAAAACAGCGAACGTGATGCAAAATAAAGAATAAGCAAACGATGTTAAAACTTCTTTTAAAAAATCGGAAAAACAAAAAAAAACTGCACATGATGGAAAAATAAAAAAGAACCAAAAATGGCATTAATAACCCTTTTTTAATAAAACTTTAAAAATCGAAAATAAAATATATCTGACATCTTGACTCAGACGTGAAATCTTAAGATAACGACCATGCTACTATTACGATTGGTCTATGACCGCGTGAGCGAAATTAGGTCGTTCTTTTATATTTAAACTAATTCAAGAAAGAACTTTTTGCGCAAGCGTGTTTGGCTAAATTGTCATGAAAGAATGATCTTTCGCTACCCCTTCCTATAGAAAAATGCCCAGTTGAGGGTGAAGAAATTAATGTTTTTAGCCAATTTTTCGATATTTGTCGTCCGAAGGGTCAAGCTTCAAAATGATACCGATCTCGTGAAAATCCGTCGCCATTATCGAAAATTTTTGCGAGACATACAAACACATACATGCATACATACATTTAAACAGACAGGTGAGGTTTATATTATAGATTATTTAAGTTAAAAAAAAACTCTCTTTTGATCCTTAAGTTAAACTCCATTTATAGAGTATGAATCTGTAAAATTATTCAATATTCCGAAACCGGAAGTTTGTCTTTCACTATTTTAACTCCCAAAGTAGAGGATTTTTACTCGGACTGTTTCAGAACTAATGACCAAAGAGTTTAATTCTTTTCCCTACCTCACCTTTTTTCGTTTAAACCGATCCCTCGGTTTCATGAATACACTACGGTCTATAACTAAACGGCGCCCACCATACATACCATATTCGATCGATGCCTCTGTTCAGTCGCAAGAGGCTATAGGAAGGGTAAGAGTAGCTGTACGTATAATTGTGAGGCAATGGTTGCGCAATCTTTAACCACGCCTCTCCTGAATCAGTATTGCTTGGGTCCAGTGGTAAACAGATGGCCAAGATTGACTAGAAACAATGCCGAGATAAGCGGAGAGCACATACGCTATCTGGAATTCTCAAATGGTCACCCATTTTAATACTGACTAGGCTCAACGTTCCTTAACTTCGGTGATCTGATAGAAACCGGTGTGCCACCGCGATTATGCCATACACACACACACACACACACACACATATATATATATATATATATATATATATTCCTTTTCTAGCATCTTTTGCCCTTTCTTTCTGAAAAAGAGATTATATTCTTGAAATATCTAAGACTTCTACCATCCCGGTTATTTCAGACAGTAAGTCTATTTAACTGTTTCGTATTTATGATTGATCTGGAAAATAAATGGATATATGAAGATGTAAAAAAAAAAAAAAAAAAACTCTACAAGGCCCTTTTTCGTTTATCCATTTTTGCCCACCCATCACATCTTAACACCAAGTTCCCTGCATTGCTAGAACCTTCTTATACTCTTCCTCATTTATTTACCAGCAATGCTTTAAGAAAACTACCATTCCATTTATCTGCGTGCGTATTTATTTCTTATAATATAGTCAAAATGGTTAATAAATAACCAGCTCAATTATATATATTGTATGTATATGTTTCAAGCTTCGAGGCCTATAAGACACCTTCCAATGCTTAAAGGAACGAATCGGTCCACCATTATAATTTGTTTTTATTTTTAAATTTTTTTATTTTTATTTGTATGCTATTGTTTGTCTGAACTGTATAATTTAGACGATTAAATCATTTTAAAAAAACTTATTTTTATATATAAGGGCGATATTTTTCATCATTATGGCGTAGCACGTGTAAGACAGTAATTGAATAAAATTTGTCTAAATTATAACAGTAAAAAGATTAAAAGTACATAAAAGATGATTATGGGTCTTCTTTTTTTCTTGTTATTGATCTGCATTTTAACAGTGCGTGCGTGTGTGCATATATATATATATATATATATATATATATATATATATATATATACTAGCAAAAGTGCCCATTGTTGACTGGGTTCAAAAACAGCCTACAGAAAATGGACTCTGATTTATGAAAGTAGAATAGGTTATGAAAAGGAGGAGTTGTAAAGAGATAGCTTCGAATTTGGGCGTATCAAAACCAAAGCAAAATATGATGAAAGTAAAAATAAAATAGATAAACCCCATAATTTATTGTACTATACCTGTTCACACTGAAACACTTATCACAATATTCTGTGGATCTGCAGGGTGTTCCAAAAGTCTTGGGCACATTCCAAGTCCGCATAACTGCTTAATTGTGAATGGTAGTAAGATGAAAGCGGTGCCATTTTAAAGTTTTTTTGTAAGGCTATACCAAAATATACCAGATGTGTTTTTTAGAGATATTCAATGTCAAAATGTGCCCAAGACTTTTGGAACACCCTGTATATTAAAAAAACCTTGTTAAATTTTGTGACATATTTCCATTCTATGGAGGTCAGGCGCGAACGAACGCCTCATAATTTTATTATACCATTTTTCTTCAAACTGAAACATAATTATCAAAGTATACTTATGCAGATAGATATGAAAAGTCTTTATTAAAGTTTGTGCCTATTTCCATTCTATGGAGGCCAGGCGCGAACGTAGACCCCACAATTTTGTTATACCATCCCTATTTAAGTTAAAACATACTTATCAAAGTATTATGTACATCTATATCAAAAACACTTGTAAACGTTTTTTTTTTTTTAATTTTTAAATTTTTTATTTCCATATTTTGTGGACTAGGCGCGACCCCACGATTTTAATGAACCACCGTTCTGTCAGATCAAGCATACCAATTCCTGTGTCTCGATACATCTATCATTAGATGTGATCAGTTTTCTATAATAGTCAACAATATAGGAGCCTATTCCTAACCAGACACACACACACACAGACGTTCAGCTTTATATTACATATGTATATGTGTTTGTTTGTGTGTGTATGTATATATGTGTGTGTATATATATTTGTGTGTATATATATGTATATAAGTATATATATCTGTGTGTGTATATATATGCGTATGTCTATGTCGGTCAACGTTGATGAACACATAACTCGGTTTGTTCCTTTTTATTTCTTATATATATACATGGGGAAATAGGTTTGTTCAATTATATTCATCTTTTATGTATGCAAATCCTTTAATTTATGAAGCTCGATGTAACTACAGAGCGTATACAACTAAATAACAAAAGTCTATATTCCAAATTTCAAGATGATGATCATCTTACCGTTTAATTCTTTAAGCACGTTGACATGCACGATTCTTGACAGCACCTGTTTCATAGTACAGGATCTTTCATATAATTATGTCAATTTTTGAATTTATTCCGCCCTTTATTTATCAGAAGAAAAAGAACTCGACTTTAAAGGAATGATTACAAAATCCGAAAATTGGAATGAAAAATTAAAGATGGTGTAACAAATTCAAAAATTAAAGATGGTTTAACAAATTCAAAAATTAAAGATGGTGTAACAAATTCAAAAATTAAAGATGGTTTAACAAATTCAAAAATTAAGGATGGTTTAATAAATTCAAAAATTAAGGGTGATGTAACAAATTCAAAAATTAAGGGTGATGTAACAAATTCAAAAATTAAAGATGGTGTAACAAATTCAAAAATTAAAGATGGTGTAACAAATTCAAAAATTAAAGATGGTGTAACAAATTCAAAAATTATTGCAACTTCTCTTACAATTTTCTGATTTTGTAAGGCGCTCGTTTTTTCCTAAACTTGTGGATGTTATGATTCTAGATTTTAATTAATCGTCCCAAAATCATATATACAGTTGAAGCATAGTCACCACTATTTTCAGTACACTTTTGCCAGCGATGGGTTGATGGCTGTGCATGGACGTACAGAGCGCGCCTTTTCACTCGCATCTCTGTCGCCACTCCTAAATCGACAAACCCATCTCCTAACTGTGCGGACATCAACTGCATCGGCTTCGTAAACGTTCAACAGGCGCCGGTGAAAGTTGATCTATTCATTTTTTTTTCTGCATGAAAAAATTCAGTGACGCATCTCTGACTTTCATAACAGGGGTTGCTTTCTTAGTCTCGCACCGTCAATATCTGCAACAGAGAGATGGAACTTTCATGTTATGAATATATAATAGTTAAGCCACCATGAAAATGCAATTTGCAATCCCTTTTTATCCATTCGGGCGGAATAAAAAATGAATAGGAAGCATTACCTGAAAGTACTTCATTCAACCTCACGGCTTAACGTTCACGGGGAACATAAGCTTGGACAAATGTATTGAGGGCATTGCCAAGGCTGCTGCAAAGAAGGTGGGCTCTCTCTACTGTGCTAGAAAGTTACTTACGCCTGAGAGTATCCTATACCTCGACAAGGCCACGATTCGCGCATATATGGAGTATTGTTGCTACATTTGGGCTGGTGCATCTGCTACTAGTCTGTTACTCTTAGACGGGATTTAAAAGGGAGTCGCCAACGTAACAAGTCCCGCACAGCCAGCTAGGCTTCAACGGCTGTCCCATGGACGAAATGTTGTATCACTCTGCCTGTTTTACAAATATTTCAATGGTAGGTGCTCCGACGAACTACAAGCCCTTGTACCCCCTGGACGAACCCATCAAGCAGCAAAATCCCACCCCTCACACATTAGAGATCCCTAGATATAAGGAAGCCTTCTACTCTAGTAGTTTCTTCCCTAGACTTGGAATTCTCTTCCGGGTTCGTGCTTCCCTGACATGCAGAAATTCAAGTGTAATGTAAACAGACATCTTACTGCTCAACTCCCTACACAGTACCCCTGCAAATTATGTCCCAAATAGTAGCCTCCTACACCAAAGTTGTACTGCGCCTTGTTTAGGGTAAAAATGCAACAAAAATATAAAAAAATACTCTTCAAACGCCCTCCCCTTAACATTAAATTGGATAAAATGCCATTATTATCGATGGTTGCCGTTTTTATTTTTTGTTAATTTATATTAAAATAAAGAATAAGATGAATTAAAAAGGAATCAATTATATTTTTTTCTCTCCTACAGACATGTTTAAAAACAATTCGTAAAAATAAGAGGGTACTTGTATGAAACACATCTCGTCACTGTTGCATATAACGAACCGAATTTCTCGTAAATGTCCGGTACGGCTAGATCAACAATGACGGATACTTGTGTACCTATTATACCGCGCTGCAATGATTTTATTTAGAAAGCCATTCTTAACATGGGGAGTAGAGGGTATTTTGTAATTCTTTTCTAATTTCACCTAACAATTTAATAAACGAAAATATAAAAAATTAAATTTAATTTCACAATACTATATATAAAAAAAAAAAACATTTGAACGGAGTTCTAAACATTTTTAATGGCGCTCGGCATGTTCCAGTGGAGCTGTCAGGTACCAGTCGAGCTCGAGCGGATATTTATGAGAAATCCGCTTCGTAATATGCACAATTACCGACTTCCGGCTTGTACAATGCACGAGAACCAATAAGAGGACATATCAAAATAATAAATGAATAAACATATCCTATAGTCGACCCTTTTCAAGCGGCTGTCAACAAAGAGGGGGAATATCGAAAAAAAAAAGATGTGGTCAAAAGACCTTAAATAATTATCGAGTATCAAATAAGAGGGGGGAAAAGGGAAATGGATATTCGAAACGTACACTCATAAGTGGCAAATTGTGAGTGTACTCTTTTTGTTGGCATATATATATATATATATATATATATATATTGTCTATTTAAATAGACATTCCGGCGAGTTATTTGCGGGCGTCGCTTCTGTGGTCGAGTGGGTGAACTGCCGACTGTCAACACGACGGTTCTAGGTTCGATCTTTGGCTTGGGAGAAATGCTAGTCTAGCGGCACTGATAAGTTGTGATACAACGAAACAGGACTGTATGTCGATGACTACAAATATATATATATATAAATATACACTCCCGTAATTTCTACGTAGAAAGTCTACCACAACTAAGTTGTTCGGAAATCCACACGGATGGTTTGTTTATAGTGGTGAAGGCTTTGTACAGAACCAACCACACTTTTTGATACAACTGCTAATCTCAGTCGGTGCAATGGCTGTCACATGATAAAGCAGACAGTAGACCTTAGATTTATATCAAAGTGTTCTTTCTACATGCATGTCTCAACGAAGACTGAGAGTGCATCTCTTCAAGTGAATTAAACGCGCCCCCAGATACCAACATGGAAATATATATATATATATATATATAATATTATTTGTGTAGTCATCCACAGACAGTACTGTTTCGTTGTATCGCAATTCATAAGTGCGGCTAGACTAGCAACTTTCCCTAGCCGTGGATTGAACCTACAACCATCGCGTTGATAGTTCTAATCACTGGACTATGGATCGATGCTCGCAGACGTCTCATCAAATGCCCATTAAATAAACATTCGCCCATCGCTTTTACGTCTGTGCGGCTAGACTAGACGTGGATTGAACCCACAAACATCACGTTGATACTAGGTAGTTCTAACCACTGCCCCAAACGTCTCATCAAATGTCCATTAAATAAGCATTCGCCCATCACTGTTACAGTGTTCGAGCTGCTAGTCTGTTTACAATGAAACAGTGAGCCTTTATATATAATAAACATTCCGAAGTCACAAAAGTATTTATTTCGCAGTTATATCGTTTTATTGCTGATATATTAACAAGTAGTTAATAAAACATGTTAAAAACACTGAAAAAGTTAAAAACATATTTAATTTTAAAAAGGAAGCACAAAATAAGTGGATAGACCTTAATCCGTGGAGTTTCGAAGAAATACTTTCCTTCTCTTCAGAGGGTAGAATTTAGCAAAACGCGGGATCAGATTTTGCTTGCAAAAGTATTTATTGAAACTACAAGTAAGTCATAGATCTTACTTTATAAAAAAAAAAAATAGCGAAGCAGAGGGAATAGGGGGAAGAAAAAGGTGATTTTACGTGAATGGATAGGCTGGTGAAGGGTAAAATATCCAATAACGGTAAAATCCAAAAAAGTTGATTAAATTTCCATTTCCACAAGTAAAATCCATATATATATATATATATATATATATATATATATATATATATAATTGTTACCAAATAATTTTTTTTTTAAATTGTGTATTCAAATATAGATATTAACATTCTTCTAGTATATACTGCTTAGCCAAAAACAGACACACATTTTCATATTCTCATTTCAAAAAAAAGGTTTCAGCTTTATCGAATATAGTTGAGATGCACCTATGCTTTGCATCATTTTTCCCGTGCAACGCCGTGGTTTATTTGTATTTGGTAAATCGGCAAATTAAATGCTATTAAAATATTTCAATGAAACCATCTATATGCGTCAACCGACTGCAATTTGATGCGGACATCACACGAAATTGGACGAAAGACGGAAATGTTATTTAAATGTCAAAATTTCATTTTGACATTTAAATTGAACTGCGACAATTCAATCGAAGGCAAGACAATCCTTCGAGCAATAACACGACCAGTTCTCGAAATCGTATTAGGAAAATGCCCGAAAGAATTTCTTTTCGGTTTTTCTCAATATCACACATGGAAAATTCTAACGCTTCAATTCTTTTAAACCTTAATCAATCTGGAAGAATATCTTAATACGAATCGATTGCATGAATATAACCAATTAAATGTTCGTTTAAATATTCGCGTGGATAATCAAGATATTTCTCATTTTCAAATTAGTTTTATATTGATATGTGTGTATGTACATGAAAAATAATTTCATGTATTTATAAAAGAATTAATACAGAAAAGCGTATATTTATATATAATATAATAATAAATATATACATTTTACAAATAATATATATTTTATGCATGTACAAAAAAGAATATAGAAAAGCATATATTCATAAATGATAATAAATATTTACTTGTAGATGTAGAATGTATTCATATATTTTTGTATTTTATTTGTTTGTTTTATATATATATATACATATTACAAAATAAAAATGAAAGTATGAAAAATAATATAGTTAAGCTTAAACATTGAAAAGTAAAGGGCTAGTTGTTAAAACTGGAAAAGAAAAGGACAAGATATTCTAGTAAAAAATATAAATTTATAACTTAAAATATTGCAGCATTAAGAGTTGATTATATAATGTTATAAATTGAATTTAAAAGAAAAATTTTACTGTTGCAATATTTTAAGTTTTAATTTATATTGTTTACTAGAATATCTTGTCCTTTTCTTTTCCAGTTTTAACAACCAGTCCTTTACTTTTCCATGTTTAAGCTTAACCATATTACTTTTCATGCTCGCATTTTTCTATTACAATCCATGATTTTTCCATGTTTTCAGTAAATTCACTTGTTCTTTGTTAAATTTTAGTCTTATTTTTTGCCCTCGTAAGCATAATATACACATATGTAATAACAATATACGGCATCTCGCTCTCTTCCTCTCTTTTTCACTTGCTACTTCTCTTTTCGCGAAAGCTGTGAATTGGTTGCAACAGTGTATATATATATATATATATATATATATATATATATATATTCATGAAATCAAAAGGATGTAGTGTTCACCTGATATACGCAATGGTAAACTTCAATCTAATATAAATACCACTGTTTATATATAGATAATAAAAAGGGTCAGGTTTGTATTACTGTACACATAGATTCAAAAAAGTTGTCAAAAAACAAATATATAACAAATAAATGTTATCAAAGGCAAAATAAGTTACTTTTCTACCAAACTGGATATAATTTTCGTGTTTTTATTCAATTTTAACATGTTTATTCAGCTCGAAAAACATACAGTGTTTACCGATGTATTGGAAAATTCAAAATGGCGGCCGACTCTCTCTTTAACACGGTAAGTTCGGGAAAAGGTGTTATAAATAATAAACTAGACAAAATACTGTTAGAAATTCGCTCAATATATGTTACCGTGACATAACTTGACATATATTCGGTGGTTTTTTAACAGCATTTTGTCTAGTTTATTATTTATAACACCTTTTCCCAAACTTACCATGTTAAAGAGAGAGTCGGGCGCCATTTTGAATTTTCCAACACATCGGTAAACACTGCATGTTTTTCGAGCTGACTAAACATGTTACATTGAATAAAAAACACAAAAAATATATCCAGTTTGGTAGAAAAGTAACTTATCTTGCCTTTGATAACATTTATTTGTTATATATTTGTTTTCTAACAACTTTTTTGAATTTGTGTACAGTAATACAAACCCAAAGGGTCGATACGAAATAGACAGTAGAGCTTATTATAAGAGAAATTTTTATTGTAAAGTTCAACTTAGATAAGAGAGAAAATTAAAACTATCTGTGTGTGTATGTATATATATATATATATATATATATATATATATATATTATAAAACTCAAATGACCTTGTAATGGGTGTTGTAACCCAACATCCGGTTTACGATTTCCGGTTGTGCATGCATACATAAACAAATAATCCACGCGACAATAAAACGTATTGATTTAGTCTGTATGTTTTCAGCGTCCCGATTTTTTTTTTGACGTATTTAAATTAACCAAATAAACAATTGTTGATACTTTCTGCATTTTTTTTACATTCATACATTTTCTTCTACATTGCAAACATAAATAACCCCAAAAATGTGTTTTTAGTTTGCTTTACAAATAATCAACGCGACAATAAAACGTATTGTTTTACTGTGTACGTTTTCAGCGTCCCAATTGTTTTTTGTTCGTATTTAAATTAAGATATATCCAAATTTGAATTTAACTTTAAGTATTATAGTATCTGTTCAGTGCACATTTACCTATAAATATGACAAACCACTTATAATTCAATGGCTGTTAGTTTGGTTTCCTTTTTTTTTTTTCAAAAACAATTATAAACAGAACGATTCATAGAAATCTATCTATATTCTTTTTGTATTTTAATATACTTACATAGAAATGTTTTGTCACAGGCTACTGCATTAATTCCATAGCTAATATAACATACTTACCCAACAGGTCACGTGTAGTCTAGTATATATATATATATATATATATATATATATATATATATATATATATATAAAGCTGAATGTCTGTGTGTCTGGTCACGAATAAGCTCCTATATGATTGACAATTTAAAAAACTGATTACATATAATGATAGCAGATGTATCCATACACAGGAATGGGTATGTTTGATCTGGCAGAACGGTGGTTCATTAAAATTGTGGGGTCTGCGTTCGCGCCTGGTCCACAAAGTATGGAAATAAAAAATTTAAAAATTTAAAAAAACGTTTACAAGTGTTTTTGATATAGATGTACATAAGAATACTTTGATAAGTATGTTTTAACTTAAATAGGGATGGTATAATAAAATTGTGGAGTCTGCGTTCGCGCCTGGCCTCCATAGAATGGAAATAGCCACAAACTTTAATAAAGACTTTTCATATCTATCTGCGTAAGTATACTTTGATAATTATGTTTAAGTTTGAAGAAATATGGTATAATAAAATTATGGGGTGTTCGTTCGCGCCTGATCTCCATTTAATGGAAATATGGCACAAAGTTTAACAAGGTTTTTTTTAATATAGATCAACAGAATATTGTGAAAAGGTATGGTATAATAAATTATGGGGTTTATCTATTTTATTTTTACTTTCATCATATTTTGCTTTGGATTTGATACCCCCAAATTCGAAGCTATCTCTTTACAACCCTTCCTTTTCATAAACTATCATACTTTCATAAATCAGAGTCCATTTTCTGTAGGCTGTTTTTGAACCCAGTCAACGACGGGTATTTTTGCTAGTATATATATATATATATATATATATATATATATATATATATATATGGACCATTAATCGGAATCGAAAAAATCGGAACTTTTTGAAGTATCGGCATCAGAAACGATGTCATAAACGGATCTTTTAATTGTTTTTGTTTTTTTTAGGGGGGGGGGGAGTTAAAACTTAATGTTCCACAACTCGTATTAAGAATGAAATAATAAATATTTATGTATTTTAAACTGTCAGTTAAACTATAATTTATGTATCACTCCCAGACTTGCATTTTTATGTTTGCGAAATATATGCAGATATTATATGAGGTTTTACAGTAACTCCCCATAAAATTAATTGAAAAAAAGTTTTGGAATCGCCCCATCACTAATATATATATATATATATATATATATACGCATGCAGGTATGTTTTGTACCTAGATGTTCTTCTTTTCGACTCTGTCACTGTTTTTTTTTATCGTTCTCTAATTGAACTACTTAAATAGCGACCCATAAGCGCCATATGTTGATAGCGAACGTTATGCCTTTAGATATATAGATTGTGGACTAATTTTTCAATGCGGAGCGAAGTAGATGTTTGACTTTATTTATTTACTCAAGTCTTCTTTTTGTTGTGCTATAGACATGACATCCAAAAAAGATGAACAATTAAATAATAATGTTAGTTTGTTCGAAACCGCAATACCTCTTCTCTCCCTCTCACTCACATGTATGTATATATGTACGTATACATGAATCGGTAGTTCTTGGACGATCAACTAGTAACAGTATAGAAGTGAAAATCACTCCAAATCAGATGCGCTGGACTGGACACCTGGTTAAGATGGAGCACAAAAGACTCCCTAAACAACTGTTTCATGGCGAGATAGATAAAGGTAAAAGACGACAACATAAACCAAAAAAAAGTTTAAGGATTCTCTTAAAAATACTTGAGATGGATGTACATAATTGGGAAGGCCAAGCGAAAGATCGATCATTGTGGAGAAAACTATCAGAGAAAGTTGCAAGATTTTTGAAGAGTAGCGTGTAGATCTTACTGTCTTACAACGGCTTTTAATAAAGCAGGACGATAATATAATGTCAGAAATTGCAGCAGGAACTGAAGTGCAGTGTATGTGGCAGAAACCTTTTGTCAAAAGCTGGTTTAGTAAATCATCTGAAATCACACAATCAAAGACAGGAACAACAGTCTTATGAGGAGGGTTTTACAGCACATCCAGCAACACAAAGTTGTCATATTTGTGGTTTAATCTGCAACTCTAAAAGTGGCCTGACACGGCATTGGAAGATTCACAATATTATCGTGCAATTAACTTTACAAGAAGGACAGTTTTATGTCACATATGTATACTTTCATGTAGGACTAAAGCTGGGTTAAAAAGTCACCTAAGTACAGACACATGCACAACACTTAACTGAAGAGATGGCAAACTTCTGTCCAGAAGTAGCAATCATCATACATGAATCAATAACAATTTTACTTGATTCCAAATTCCAAAATTTTATTCATGTAACCAATCCTATTTTCTCTTCTACAAAATAAAAGCTTCTGTATATTTTACAGAACGGATTCGTTCACGAGGAGAATTGATATTTGCATTTATCTATGCTCATTTATATTTTAACAAACATTGAGCTTCTGATTTGAAAAGGGTTGGGATACACAAAGAATTGAAAATATTCGCAAAAGCGAGTGAGACTAGCATCGGAACAGGAAAGGGTTTGTTGGAGTAATTTAATTTTTTTCATATATAATATATATATTTTTCTTGCACTTATTCCTGGGTGTCTTCTGCAACACGTTCATGTGTTCTCCTCTCTATTCTCGTATAATAGAAATACTCTCGCGTAACTGACGAATCTTTGTTAAATGTGGAAATACTTTGCTTTGAATGTGTTTCTATGCAGATGACGTATAATTCTGAGCCATTTGCGTTTTAACCTTTTGACATCTGTCTTTGTCGGGGGACAATTGGGTACAGATTTATCCGTTGACGAATTACGTCTGCTGTGATTGTGCAAGCCTATCCTGATCAGAAGGCTCTGTTGCAGTTGTTACAGATGGTGCTTGATTGCAAGACTTCTATTGCAGCCCTCTGCTATCTTTCTCCTCTTTCCCAGCTGCTGGTCTCTCTCTCTCTCCCTCTCTCTCCCTCTCTCTCCCCCTTCCTCATTCCTCTTGAAACGTCTCTTTCCGGCGGCTGCAATCTTCAGCTATTGCTCTCTGGCCTCGTGTCACTCTTGAAGACATTCTTGTAGCGTACAACTGGTTTCCAATGTGAAAAAAAAATGAGCCGTTTTCTTATATAATCAAATTCTGCCATCATTACGCTATTGTCTCACCGCTCATCCATTAACTCTTATCCTCGAGTGACCTTCAAACCTCGATAAATGGCGACTCTTTGTAAAGACCTGCACGTTCCTTTTGTTATTATTGTTTCTCGTTGTTTTTATAAGACTTCCTAAACCTAACCCCCGTCTTCATCTGCCAAGTTGATATTAAGCTAGACTTAATAAAATCTAAATGAAAGCCAAACTTACTTAAAATCTCTAATGATGCCCACTCCCTTCGGCGGCTGCGGACGACGAGGTGAAAAAATATATCCGCGTGACAGGTCGAGCGGCGCGTGAACTCGCCGACATCGAAGTTAAACGTTTTTCACTATTAAAACCCTCTGGGTTGTTGAAGCAAATCCCTTTTCAATCCGTTAACCGGTTGGAGTGGGGGGTATCAATTAAATACTTCTGGGATTAATACAAGGGGAGTGTTTGGTTTAAATAAGGTATTCCCAACAGGGATCCACAAAAGCTTTAAGTGAACCCGCAAAAATTAATTATACTTTCAGTGTCCGTGGTTCTAAGTAGTAACGGGTCAATATGGAACTAGTTAAACGTAAACATGTAAACCAATTGCGTAGCAAACTAAAAGAATACCCGCCTCGGAACGGGTAAAGTTAATTACCCGAACAGAACCGTTTTACATCAATTTTTTTTTTTGTTGAACTAGCAGGCTGTCCGCCTTTGCCTGGTCGTAAGATAAGCTTAAATATGATATTGTAATTTATACAGATTATGTATTTATTATTATAGAGACCATTCTCTATCGATTATTATATTAAACCTAGCATACAGTAGTGAGATCAAAACTATAAATATATATATACATATGACTTGGGTGCCATCAGCCAGAATCGAAAGCAAAACATACAACTCTTCACTTTCATCCTATAGACTCTGATTCACGCACGCACATGTGTGTGTGTGTGTGTGTGTGTGTGTGTGTGTGTATTTCACCTGCCATCCCTTTTTTAAAAGATGGAATCGGCCGATTGTCGAAGACAAAATGCAAGCAAGCAAAGTCCACTTTTTTATGATTATACTAGCAGGGGGATTTGACGTTGCCCGGGATTGGATGATCCACGAATATTTCACGCTCCTATATTTTTATTGTCATCGAAATCCGTGAAATTGCCTGGGATGGAGCTTTACACGCTTCCATGCAGTAACTTAGTCCAAAATGTTATTTTACATTGCACTCAAGAGAACCTACTGTTTCTTTTGTAAAATTATTTTATACAAACTTCTTTCCAGTTAACGAACAAAAAAAAACATTAAGAAAATTATGTGCGGAGTTTGAACCTACAGACCACATCATGCAAAAAAAAAAAACGTAAATTTTCAAGTCTTATAAAATTCTTTGCAGTTAATGAAAATAAATAAGAAATTTACGTGCGAAGTTTGAACTTATAGGCCATGTCATGCAAAAAATAAAAACACGCTATCAACTTACCTACAGTAGAATTTTCACGGCCCATCGTTCTTATTGTTGCTAAGCGACATGAAAAAAATGATAAATTAAAATTACGGTTTCGATTATCAGTAATTATCGGGGGTATTCTGAGACAAAACTCAACTAAGATCATTCCCAGACGTATACACTAAAGTTCTGTAAATCTTAAAGAAAATCTGTTCAGCCTTTTCGGAGTCTATAAGGAACGAACACACACACACAAAGTTAAATTTATATAATTGTAGAGATAGATATTGAGATCAAATACGCTACTAAATTTATCGGTATGTCTAGAATCCTAATCCCAAGTTTGGTTTAAATTATTACATAATTTTGGTTGTAAAAAATGCTAACATTTAAGACTTTAACTTAATTTCAATTTCTTAAAACCATTTAAGGGATCTTGCTGAATTGATTGCTAATGATTAAGGATTCAATACAAAACTCCTAAAAAATAAATAAAAATTTTTAAAAAATTTTAAAAATCAAGAAACTGAAATTTCAACTATAAATCGTTGATATATAATGTCAATTTCACAAATATCTGAGGCATCTGAACTTTCCATAACGGCTTCCACTCCGATTTTACTTTGCTTGAAACCAAATTAAATTTAATATACCTCGCATTACGACCCATCTTCGTCCTCGATATGACCTTAAACTATATCCGATGGTGAGGCCCCAGCTTGCAGGCTTTGGGGAGTGTAGAGCCACCCTTTAATTGGCATTACTTCCAGGTCCACTCTGACCTGGAGTGGTAGTACTGTTATGGTCCCAACTATGGATTAAATAGAAACCGATTTGAAAAAAAAAAACATATATTCTATTAAAATTTTTTTCTTCAAAATCACTGGATTCGGCATTAAATAACTTGAAAAGGGTTGATATGCCGTAAAACAACCAACCAACCAACCAACCAACCAACCAACGACCCCTCTTAAGCGTAGCAGCTGTATAAAAATTCATAATGATCAGTCAATAAGTTGGAGGGAATCCTGTACACGTGCACATGCGTATATTTTTTGTAATTTGTTTTTTCAGACTTAACATATCTCCCTTTTCTTTTTATTGAATTTTATTTTTATTCTATATAAATTTTCTAGCAGTTTTTTTTTTTTTGTTTTTTTTTAAGGAACATCTATTTGTCTCCGAGTTTTGTGATTTTCTGCCACTAAACAAAACACCTTTCTCTCGTTTCTTATCAAATCGCTTGGAGTTTTCACACAAGTGATTTCTCTTTGGGATTTTTCCCTCCTCTGATTTTAGAGATATTAAGCCTCATCAATACTGCAATTCTCTCAGTACCCTTGGTTTTCCATCCTCTCAAATTTCATGGCCACTTTCTGTAGTATGAACCAATGTTGGTAACGCATTTGGAAATTTTTTCCCTAGTTATATTATCTATAAATATAAAAGCGAAAATATATGTATGTATGTATGTATGTATGTGTGTTCGCTTTTTCTGTATGTCTACAAAAGGCTTCTTTCAGAGAAGCGGTCGCTCGCCTAACAACTTTAAAAACTTTTTATATCACATATAAATCGTAATATCTCACAGTTGACAACGAAGCTCGCCTGTCTATTTAATTTGCTCGATTTCGGGAAGATAAATATTCAACATTTGTCGCTCGCCGCATGTGGGTTAGTCTTTTTCCTGTAACATCTTGGGAAAATAAACATCCTGCAGTCAAACTTGACCTCATTAAAACGGGCACATGCCAAATCCAAGTAATTAAATAAATTCAAACGTGTTTCCGTTAGCATCTCGCGGTGGGGCAATGGTTAACGTCACACGTTTTTTTTTTTTTTCTCACACTTTAATTTACAACTTTGCCTCAACGGTTCGGGTTCGATCCTCATACTTACTTTTTTTAACACCCCCACCCAGCCCGGAGTTTCCACACACACCTCCAAACACCCGGGCAACGCCGGGTACCCCTCGCTAGTCTATAATATAAATCTCACCTCTCTGTTTAAATGTATGTATGCATCCTTGTTTGTTTGTATGTCTGCCTAAAACTTTCGACAGAGGCGACAGATTTTCGCGAGATTGGTATCGTTTTGAAGCTCGACCCTTCGGACGACAAATATCGAAAACCTGGCTAAAAAACATTAATTCCTTCATCTTCAACTGGGCACTTTTCTACAGGAAGGGGTTGCTTTTTTCGCCGACATTTTCTAAAGTCATCCCCGCTTTTCGATTGACTAGCTTTAATTTAAACGTTCGCAACTTCTGGTTTGGCGACGGGCGCAAGGGCAAAGATGTCACGTCCCCCCCCCGTTCTTTTCCTCCTTCGCGCGTTACGGGTTCGAGCCTGCCTGCCAGCTCCCACTTTTTTTTTTTTGCTCAACACACACCTCCAAACACCCGGGGAACGCCGAGCATCCAGGCTAGTTTTATATATTTATCCAATTCGTTTTAGTACTAATATACTTGTAATCAATTTCAAAGGATTTGACTACTCATAGAGGTAGTTCCGATTATTGACAGAATCCCTACCAAGTCTCTAAAAAGGCCGAAGCAGTTTACGATTTGAAAAACCACCTTTTTATTTTATTTTTAACTTGGGAGTGGGGCTAAAGTTGTTTGTAATTCTAAACTAGCCATTTGTATGCTTAGTGTCGTTTGCCTTTTTACGTGTTTTTTACGGCTTTCAATTCATAAACTGCTTCGGCCAATCCGTGACTAACTCGGGATTCTCCGCCAATGTGCTGATCTGAATTCGTAAGGTCTGAAATCATCTATTTCCACTCCTTACATTACTACAAATATACTACTTGTATCTATTTATGAACTCTTTCCCCCTTACCAAGATATATGAAAATAGCAACTTGTGTTCGCTTAATTGTGTACAATCGTTTAGAATAAGTGTGCTTGAGCAATAGATAACTTTTTTTACTTTCTTTTATTTTGTGACAACTGCTATCAATAATATAAGGCCGCCATTTTGTTTGTGGCCGTCTGCGCCTGCGCACTTTCCGCTATTTTTTTTTTCTTGAGTCCAGCGTTGGATAAAGAATTCTGAAACGGTTTTGTCCTGACATTAAGTCAATTTTTAAAGATTCTCTATTTATTAATGATTAGATGAAAACTAAATAATTACATGAAAAACGCAAATGCAGTCGTGATTTTATTTCGTGTCTCGCCCCATTATTTCATTCAAATAGATGATTGATATATCTTAACTGTGTGTGTGTGTGTGTGTGTGTGTGTGTGTGTGTGTGTGTGTGTGTGTGTGTGGATAATTACCCTCTTATAGTCGACGGGCGGTTGTTCGTTTGTGGGCGGTACAGGAAAAAAGGAAGTTTATATTGCATTCGTCTCCTGACCAACACCCGTTTACGTCTATTTACTTACACTCTAGACTTTGTAGTTCCTGGTTGTCATTCAGCAATTACAATACTTGGCCTACCGTTTGCTTGCTCAGGAAAACGCTTCTCAAAGGTGACGTTGTCGCGCACACATACACACACACACACACACATAGATATAATGAGAGAGAGAAAGATGTGCGTGTGTTTTACCGAGAGGATTACGAATTCGTGGTCAATTGAATAGTTATTTACTTACGGTTGCTTCAAGGGTAATATATAAATATGTGCAATGCGGTCGGTCTAAATATACAAAGGAACAATTGCTACACATGGAGAGCGGTGATTATAATTCCCTTCCACATTAATATCTTCTCTCTCTCACTCTCTCACACACACACGGTATCGGTATCAGATTAAACAACCTAGCGCGAGTATTTTAATGTCGCTAATTGACAATAACCGGAAGTTGGTTTGTCTTGAACAAGCTCTTTCATTAAAACTCACAAACACATGCATATATAGAGAGAAAGATGGCCGCCCACTGGAAATCGTCTAATATGTGTTGTTTTACTTTCTGAATTTTACATATTACATTCTAATACATTTTCTCTGTAAGAACTTTCTAGTTTTTCTTATGAATTTACGGAAGGCAATATTCAATAGCGACATACAAATATCGATTGTTCGTCGAGAAGGAAACAGATCTATAAAACGTACTGAAGTTTTATTTTAAAAAGAAAAATGATTGGTTTAGATGAATAAAATCTTGGACTTTGGTGTATAGCAAAATTGTACTTTATTTATGTACGTTTTATTATATCTTAACACCGATTCAGCATTTCATTTAAAAAAAAATGGAAAATATTCACAAAAGCGTACATTTTCAAAACTCTATACACACACACACGTCCTCCACATACGATATTGGTTCACTGTATCACAGCTCATCAGTGCGGCTGGACCAGCAACTACCTCCAGCCAGGATTATATATATATATATATATATATATATATATATATATATATATATATATGTCTTGGAAGTTTTTTAACCTTTAAAACTATTTTTAAAAAAACTTTAATTTTTATATTTTTTTATCGTTCGTTGGAAAACTATTTAGTCAGTAAATCATTTAATCATCTGCAATCACTGCATCAACTTGGTCTCTCCAACTCACAGTAGTCCTAATGTTAATTTAAGGGATTATCAGTTTTATACCATGAAACACTGTTTCGGGAATTTAAAAACGAAACAGTATCATGGCTCTCCAGCAGTGTTGATCAAACACTACCTCCCTTAATCACGAGAACAAAAAACGTTCCAAATATTGGATCTAGTTACTTACTCACACGCACACACACACACACATATATATATATATATATATATATATATATATATATATATATGGTTGAGAAGCTCGATACCAAAGGTCCATTAACTATTTAGATTCACACTCTAACTTACCAACGCTGTTAAGTGATATCTGCTATGTTTATATCTGGTTTCGGTCGAGGCTAATTCCTGACTTAAATCTAGGGAATCTTAGCATTCAGGACGCTAGCTAATAGATGAATGAATTCAAGTTGAGTCCATTCAGTTTTCTAATCTAATAATTTATAAATTGGACTAAGGGATGGAGAGATCAGAGCTAGTGGCTGAAATCAAAAACAAAATACATATATTTTACCTACAAATAATTCTCTACATAATATTTTTAATAAAAGTTCTATAAAATTTCGCTATAGCTGCACAAATAACTTAGGAAAATATAATTAAGCGCCGTAATAGACAGATTTTAAACCATAATAGTAACTAGCAAAACCAGTGGAAATTCCATGGAATAGGAAATATATTTAATGAAATGTTTTGATAAAGCTAATACAGTGAAACCCGAATATAAGAAAAACGGATACAAAAGAAATTTTCTCTAGTCCCAAATTAGATGTTAATGTACAGTGTAACCCAGACATAAGAACCCCGGATATAAGAGAACTTCTGGGACGGAGGGGAGGTCCCTTATATCCGGGTTACACTGTATTTTTACTGGATAGCGCAATAAATTAGTTTTGTAGACAATAAAAGGCAATAACACGCATTCCCGTTGACTACTGTAACTCGTTAACATTTAATCTGGACCTTAATAAGCGATGATAAAAAAAAAAAACGGGGAAGGGGGTCAAAATTGAAAAAAAAAATGGAACTTGGTAGGCGTGAGTTAACTTAAAGTGCTCTTCTACGCATGCGCAAATATACATTAATATCTTTAATAAGGTTATTTTTTTAAGTTTTTGCATGAGTATGGGTTTAGGTCAGACAATATTGAATGAGGCTCAACATCTGTTTTCGTTGCGATTCTAGCTGCTTGCACCCAAGTCATAGTTTTTTCTTTATTTTTCAAACTACTACTATATATTGGGTACAATATAATAATCGATAGAGAGTTGACTAAATACGAAATCTGCATACATTAAGATATCATATTTAAGCGTATTTTGCTGCCTAATAGAATATATATATATATATATATATATAGGCATATCCTAACCGTTGTGTAGAACGTCGTTATTATACACATTAATTAATGACGTAATCATTTCGTGTGTTTACTATAGTTTTGGTCAATTTCTATGGATGATCATTTATGCAGAAATTTATGAATAAATAAAATGTACAATAAAAAAAATGGATAAAAAACAATATAAGACTTACCTTTTTATAAACAAATAGATTTTTAATTTAACTACATAGACGATAAAATTAATTTTAACCTGTTCTGTTGATACATGTATCTAAAGATACTACTGTTCACAGGCCTCTATACTTTTGGGGGGAAAAAAGGCGCAAATTTTTATTATCACCTGTCATTTTAAATAATCAAATCCAAACGAATTTTTTTAGTCGATTTTGCTTTTGCAATTTTTATTATCTCAAGAGTCATATATTCTATTATGTGAATATAGATTTTTTTATTATTATTGGAAACCTGTGGTATAAAAATATGTTTAAACTTTATATCGCATAATATTTGAATTTAATATCATTTCAAGTTTTTTTTTTTAAATTACTTTTTAGAGTTCTGTTTTTTTGTTTGTTTTTTTTTTTGTTTTTTTTTTGCAATTCAAATAATTATATTACCGAGAAGAAACAAATCATTAAAATTGTTTATTTTATTTTTTAACATAATATTGATTTTATGCCCAATTTTATTCATAACTTTAAGGTAAGTGAAAAAAAAATAACAGGATTTTAAACATATATATATATATATATATATATATATATATATATATAACTATTTTTTAATTATCTGATCTTTTCAGCTTTAAAAAATGTTGAAATTTTTATCTACCTACATTTATTTTTTTAGTTTTCATAACATGAAATATGGGGAGGGGTAGAATACCTCAAATAAAATCCTCTAATATATTTAATGATATATCTAATATATATATATATATATATATATATATATATATATATTAGTGTTGGGACGATTAATCGGGAATCGGAAACATCGGAAGATTTGGGGTTATCGGAATCGTAAAAATTGGTGCCTATTTTCCGATGCCAAAACGATTCTTTTAATTGTCTTTTATTATTTGATTTTGTTTTTGTTTAAAGCAAAATCTTCCATTGCTGGTAATATTGATAAAATAATATTTATTGATTTTAAATTACCAGTAAAGCTAAAACCGATAGATCACTCTCCACAAGTGTATTTTGACGTTTAGGAAAAATTTCTGCATATTTAACATGTTTTTATGAAAATCAGGAGAAATAACTATCTTATAGAGATTTATAAAGAATCTGAATAGGGAATTGTATCGGAATCAGGAAAAATATTGCAATCATAACATCACTAATATATATATATATATATATATATATATATATATATATATATATATATATATATATATATCTCCGGAAGTTCGCCAAGTACTTCAGTAAGTATGAAAATAAATTTGAATTGGTTATTAACAATTGATAATTCCGGTTAAATGCGTTAAACCGACTATTGTATCTTTTTTTTTTTTTTTTTCAGTATAAAGGTAAGAAAGTGAGAGCTAGAGGGGAGGGGTGGTATCAGGAAGTGGTGCAGTCAAGCATGTTTAATCTTGCTCCTTGAGAGAGGGGACGTTCAATGCACGCTTCAATAGATTTGACCCTTAATTGGGTCGACTAACAAATTATACCGTGAACTGTTCAGGTAAGCTTACAATCTGACACTAAATCGGGCTCGATCGTTCGTCATGACCTGTCCACTTAAAATTGAGAGATCGAACAAAGTGGTAAAGGTTAAGGTTTAACGGGAAGGTCAGAATATCACCTTTTCGGCGGTAGGTATTAATTATATACTTAGTTTGACCATGGAATTTTAACTGGACTATATTCATACCTGTCATTCAACTGATTTCTCTTCCATCCTCCCTCTCATCATCTCTTTCTCAACCTCTCTTTCTCTCTCTCTCTCACACTCTCTCACTCTCTCGCCCCCTCTCTCTCTCTCTCTCTCTCTCACCCTCTCTCTCTCTCTCTCTCTCTCGCCCTCTCTCTCTCTCTCGCCCTCTCTCTCTCGCCCTCTCTCTCTCTCTCTCGCCCTCCCTCTCTCTCTCGCCCTCCCTCTCTCTCACTCTCTCGCCCTCCCTCTCTCTCACTCTCTCGCCCTCCCTCTCTCTCACTCTCTCGCCCTCCCTCTCTCTCACTCTCTCGCCCTCTCTCTCTCTCTCTCTTTCTCCCACTCTCTCTCTCTTTCTCCCACTCTCTCTCTCTTTCTCTCACTCACTCTCTCTCTTTCTCTCTCTCTCACTCTCACTCTCTCTCACACTCTCACTCTCTCACACTCTCTCTCTCTCTCTCACTCTCACTCTCACTCTCACTCTCTCTCACTCTCTCTCACTCTCTCGCCCTCTCTCTCTCACTCTCTCGCCCTCTCTCTCTCGCCCTCTCTCTCGCCCTCTCTCTCGCCCTCTCTTTCTCTCTCGCCCTCTCTTTCTCTCTCGCCCTCTCTTTCTCTCTCGCCCTCTCTTTCTCTCTCGCCCTCTCTTTCTCTCTCGCCCTCTCTTTCTCTCTCGCCCTCTCTCTCTCTCTCGCCCTCTCTTTCTCTCTCGCCCTCTCTCTCTCTCTCGCCCTCTCTCTCTCTCTCGCCCTCTCTCTCTCTCTCGCCCTCTCTCTCTCTCTCGCCCTCTCTCTCTCTCTCGCCCTCTCTTTCTCTCTCGCCCTCTCTTTCTCTCTCGCCCTCTTTCTCTCTCGCCCTCTTTCTCTCTCGCCCTCTTTCTCTCTCGCCCTCTTTCTCTCTCGCTCTCTCGCCCTCTCTCTCTCTCGCTCGCTCTCTCGCCCTCTCTCTCTCGCCCTCTCTCTCCTTCTCTCTCTCACTCACTCCTTCTCTCTCTCACTCACTCCTTCTCTCTCTCACTCACTCCTTCTCTCTCTCACCCACTCTTTCTCTCTCTCTCACCCACTCTTTCTCTCTCTCTCTCACCCACTCTTTCTCTCTCTCTCACCCACTCTTTCTCTCTCTCTCACCCACTCTTTCTCTCTCTCTCACTCACTTTTCTCTCTCTCTCACTCACTTTTCTCTCTCTCTCACTCACTTTTCTCTCTCTCTCACTCACTCTTTTCTCTCTCTCTCACTCACTCTTTTTCTCTCTCTCACTCACTCTTTTTCTCTCTCTCACTCACTCTTTTCTCTCTCTCTCACTCACTCTTTTCTCTCTCTCTCACTCACTCTTTTCTCTCTCTCTCACTCACTCTTTTCTCTCTCTCTCACTCACTCTTTTCTCTCTCTCTCACTCACTCTTTTCTCTCTCTCTCACTCACTCTTTTCTCTCTCTCTCACTCACTCTTTTCTCTCTCTCTCACTCACTCTTTTCTCTCTCTCTCACTCACTCTTTTCTCTCTCTCTCACTCACTCTTTCTCTCTCTTTCACTCACTCTTTCTTTCTCTCTCTCTCACTCACTCTTTCTTTCTCTCTCTCTCACTCACTCTTTCTTTCTCTCTCTCTCACTCACTCTTTCTTACTCTCTCTCTCACTCACTCTTTCTTTTTCTCTCTCACTCACTCTTTCTTTTTCTCTCTCACTCACTCTTTCTTTTTCTCTCTCACTCACTCTTTCTTTCTCTCTCTCTCACTCACTCTTTCTTTCTCTCTCTCTCACTCACTCTTTCTTTCTCTCTCTCTCACTCACTCTTTCTTTCTCCCTCTCTCACTCACTCTTTCTTTCTCTCTCTCTCACTCACTCTTTCTTTCTCTCTCTCTCACTCACTCTTTCTTTCTCTCTCTCTCTCTCTCACTCTTTCTTTCTCTCTCTCTCTCTCACTCTTTCTTTCTCTCTCTCTCTCTCACTCTTTCTTTCTCTCTCTCACTCACTCTTTCTTTCTCTCTCTCACTCACTCTTTCTTTCTCTCTCTCACTCACTCTTTCTTACTCTCTCTCTCACTCACTCTTTCTTACTCTCTCTCTCACTCACTCTTTCTTACTCTCTCTCTCACTCACTCTTTCTTACTCTCTCTCTCACTCACTCTTTCTTACTCTCTCTCTCACTCACTCTTTCTTACTCTTTCTCTTACTCACTCTTTCTTTCTCTCTCTCACTCACTCTTTCTTTCTCTCTCTCACTCACTCTTTCTTTCTCTCTCTCACTCACTCTTTCTTTCTCTCTCTCACTCACTCTTTCTTTCTCTCTCTCACTCACTCTTTCTTTCTCTCTCTCACTCACTCTTTCTTTCTCTCTCTCACTCACTCTTTCTTTCTCTCTCTCACTCACTCTTTCTTTCTCTCTCTCTCTCTCACTCTTTCTCTCTCTCTCTCTCACTCTTTCTTTCTCTCTCTCTCACTCTTTCTTTCTCTCTCTCTCACTCTTTCTTTCTCTCTCTCTCACTCACTCTTTCTTTCTCTCTCTCTCTCACTCTTTCTTTCTCTCTCTCTCTCTCACTCTTTCTTTCTCTCTCTCTCTCTCACTTTTTCTTTCTCTCTCTCTCTCACTTTTTCTTTCTCTCTCACTCTTTCTTTCTCTCTCGCTCTTTCTTTCTCTCTCACTCTTTCTTTCTCTCTCACTCTTTCTTTTTCTCTCACTCTTTCTTTCTCTCTCACTCTTTCTTTCTCTCTCTCACTCTTTCTTTCTCTCTCTCACTCTTTCTCTCTCTCTCACTCTTTCTCTCTCTCTCTCACTCTTTCTCTCTCTCTCTCACTCACTCTTTCTCTCTCTCTCACACTCACTCTTTCTTTCTCTCTCTCTCACACTCACTCTTTCTTTCTATCTCTCTCTCTCTCTCTCTCTCTCACTCTCTCTCTCTCTCTCTCACTCACTCTTTCTCTCTCTCACTCACTCTTTCTCTCTCTCACTCACTCTTTCTCTCTCTCACTCACTCTTTCTCTCTCTCACTCACTCTTTCTCTCTCTTTCTCTCTTTCTCTTTCTCTCTCTCTCTCACTCTTTCTCTTTCTCTTTCTCTCTCTCTTTCTCTCACTCTTTCTCCTTCCCTCTTTCTCCTTCCCTCTTTCTCTCTCCTTAGTTTACCCTTAAGTCGAACTTCCTAGTTCCAATTCCTTTGAATGTTGACCTCTGAGCAGCTATTTTTAACGGCTAAAAAAAATCGAACTCTATCTAAATGCCTTATAGATATATATTACTGGTAAGATGCATTTCAATGACCCAAGAAAATGCCGATTTAAAATCGTGATAATAAAAATATGATCGAAAGCGGCTAATCGAGGTTTTACTGTTCGAGTCCCCAGCAAGCATCTTTTTTTCAGTAAGTACGGAAGATCCGAACGATGTAAAACCCGATTGACAACTCAGCCTCCGCGCATTTATTTATTCGTATGCTAGCAGAATTTCGTGGAAATTCCACGGTGACTTCCCGTTGTCTATTTATTTTTGCTCTAAAAATACTCGATTATATATATATATATATATATATATATATATATATATATAAAGTATTGCTATAATTATTTCTAATACCTACAAACACTAGTGTTTCATCCTTTCGAGAATCATCAGTGTAGGGAGTCACGATTACAGTCGGTCGAGGGATTCGAACCTGCCCGTGAAGCAATCTGACTCCATTAGCAAGAAACTTACCTCTCGTTCGGTGTGAACAGCGGCGAGAATTTATTTGAAATTAAGTTATGAAGCGTAAATGTCCTTCAAATAAGTCTGGAATGATAAAATGATTTCAACATCACGATCTACGCACGTGGGCTAAGTTAGTGACTTTTACAATTCAACATACAGTGCTCAACGGTTAGAACCTCGTTCTTTTCAGAAGTATGGGGCAGACATAATTATTACTATCCTTCCTCCTAGTTATATTATTTATAAATTTACTATTTTTCATTATTTTTTCAATTTTCAAATGCTGTTACCATGTACTTTATATTTTATACCTACTTTTAATACTTTTTACTTTATAATTCATTCACTCTCATTTCCAAGTTAAATGTTAAGTCAGTTTTATCTGTATTTACATTTTGTATAATACTGGCACTTATGTTATAAGAAGCACTTAGCTTCGAAATGCCATGGCTTAATTGGGTTTTTTTTTCTCTAAATTTTTTCTTATTGTTCTAATGTTATAACAGGTCTCTACATTGCGAGTGAAACAGTCATATTTGCGAGTGATTTTTTTCAAAGTGACGACTATAAACAATGAAACGCTTATCTTTTGGCGATTGTATTTCTTTCACTGACAATCTTCCAAACCTCACTACTGAGTAAAGAATATCTTTTCAGCTGTTTTTTTTTTTTAATAAAACGAACAAAATTAAATTATTTAAACAATAAAAGTTTAATAGAACCATATACTCTTTTTTTTTTTTTTTGAACGAAGGGCGTTTAAAAAGATATCTGAAGAAATTAACATGTTTATACCTTCAAGTATCAACATAAAATGTGTTGTATATTTAGAATTACACTTATTTAAAAACACACACACCCACAGAAAAATCTTTATGATGTACATACTCGTCACAGAATGAAAATGTCATATTCTAAAAATCATGTTGGTTTGGCTAGTAACTTTTGTATTTGGCTAGTAAACGAAAATGTTTAGTTGTCAAAGGTCAACCAAAAATAAGCAACTTTTATTGTTCATCTTTTATATATAATATAGACAACTGTTATTGTTCATCTTTTATATATAATATAGACAACTTTTATTGTTCATCTTTTATATATAATATAGAAAACTTTTATTGTTCATCTTTTATATATAATATAGACAACTTTTATTGTTCATCTTTTATATATAATATAGACAACTTTTATTGTTCATCTTTTATATATAATATAGACAACTTTTATTGTTCATCTTTTATATATAATATAGACGACTTTTATTGTTCATCTTTTATATATAATATAGACAACTGTTATTGTTCATCTTTTATATATAATATAGACAACTGTTATTGTTCATCTTTTATATATAATATAGACAACTGTTATTGTTCATCTTTTATATATAATATAGACAACTGTTATTGTTCATCTTTTATATATAATATAGACAACTTTTATTGTTCATCTTTTATATATAATATAGACGACTTTTATTGTTCATCTTTTATATATAATATAGACAACTGTTATTGTTCATCTTTTATATATAATATAGACAACTGTTATTGTTCATCTTTTATATATAATATAGACAACTGTTATTGTTCATCTTTTATATATAATATAGACAACTGTTATTGTTCATCTTTTATATATAATATAGACCACTTTTATTGTTCATCTTTTATATATAATATAGACAACTTTTATTGTTCATCTTTTATATATAATATAGACAACTGTTATTGTTCATCTTTTATATATAATATAGACAACTTTTATTGTTCATCTTTTATATATAATATAGACAACTTTTATTGTTCATCTTTTATATATAATATAGACAACTTTTATTGTTCATCTTTTATATATAATATAGACAACTGTTATTGTTCATCTTTTATATATAATATAGACAACTGTTATTGTTCATCTTTTATATATAATATAGACGACTTTTATTGTTCATCTTTTATATATAATATAGACGACTTTTATTGTTCATCTTTTATATATAATATAGACGACTTTTATTGTTCATCTTTTATATATAATATAGACAACTGTTATTGTTCATCTTTTATATATAATATAGACAACTGTTATTGTTCATCTTTTATATATAATATAGACAACTGTTATTGTTCATCTTTTATATATAATATAGACAACTGTTATTGTTCATCTTTTATATATAATATAGACGACTTTTATTGTTCATCTTTTATATATAATATAGACGACTTTTATTGTTCATCTTTTATATATAATATAGACAACTTTTATTGTTCATCTTTTATATATAATATAGACAACTTTTATTGTTCATCTTTTATATATAATATAGACAACTGTTATTGTTCATCTTTTATATATAATATAGACGACTTTTATTGTTCATCTTTTATATATAATATAGACAACTTTTATTGTTCATCTTTTATATATAATATAGACAACTTTTATTGTTCATCTTTTATATATAATATAGACAACTTTTATTGTTCATCTTTTATATATAATATAGACAACTTTTATTGTTCATCTTTTATATATAATATAGACAACTTTTATTGTTCATCTTTTATATATAATATAGACAACTTTTATTGTTCATCTTTTATATATAATATAGACAACTTTTATTGTTCATCTTTTATATATAATATAGACAACTTTTATTGTTCATCTTTTATATATAATATAGACAACTTTTATTGTTCATCTTTTATATATAATATAGACAACTTTTATTGTTCATCTTTTATATATAATATAGACAACTTTTATTGTTCATCTTTTATATATAATATAGACAACTTTTATTGTTCATCTTTTATATATAATATAATATGGACAACTAATATTTATATAATATATAGACAACTAATAGTTATTTTCAAAGGAATTTTACAATTAATTCATTTAACTTCAAAATTTTAGCTGAATTTGTTAGCTCGCCGTATCGCCATGAAAACAGTTTTTATTATAACTCCCCTCGTGTACAATTTTTTTTTTTTTTTTTTAAATAAAATTTAGTTTCTAATCTTTCAAATACAATAAAAAAATACTCGGAAACCTGCAATTATGATAAAATGGCTTTCAAAACTACCCCCTCCTATTTTTCCGCCAATTTTGATGGATAATACTAGTGTTTTTGCTAAATAAAACAAATACTGCAAATTAGCGGGAGAGGGAGGCTCGACTCTGACCGGCTTTATCTGGTCGTTAAATACGCTTAAATATGATATTTTAATTTGTCCAGATTTTGTATATATTATAATCATGATATCAAAAGTGAAAAAAAAATTTGATGCCATCAGCTAGAATCGAAAGCAAAACTGTAGCATTCGAAGCTGGTGACGTTACCACTGTACTAATGTGACACTCATATGAACTGATTAAAAATAAACTAAGATGAGTCTCCAAAATGTATAAAGATGTTTGTTTGTTTTTTTCCAATTTTGACCGCTTTAAAACTATTTTAATCAGCTAAAGACCCATAAAAGAATCGTCCATTAAAAAAAAAACAATCATTTGAGACCCTAGCGCCGCTCTGCGACTTTTAGTTTCGGAATAGATAGCTTGAAAATATGGAGACAGACACAGACATGGTGAGTTTTCTAACTTAGATTACTGCAAATTAGCTGTTTTTGCTTTTTCTGTTTCAAATAAAAGTTGGGAGGAAAGAGGAGCTGAAGACGTTACCATTTCGCAAGCACATTTGTCAATGTTATATTCAAAGTGGTCACCACATTTGGTCATTTTATCGCTGTTTACTTTTTTAATTATCCAATTTTAATTATACAATTTAGTTCGGTTGCCATTGCTCCCAGGTCCACTCTGACCCGGAGTGGTAGTACCTGTTAGGGTCCCAACTATGGGTTAAATAGAAACCGACTTGAAAACAACAAATATATTCTATTAAAAAAAATTTTTCTTCAATCTTTGGATTCGGCATTAAATAAGCTGAAAAGGGTTGATATGCCGTAAAACAAAAACAACCAACCAACCAATTTAGTTCGGAGCGGGTTAATAAACTTTGGGGAAGGGTCGGTGATGGCGAAATTATTGACTCCGTAAAATAAAATATCGACATTGATTCAGGCGGTGTAAAAAGACCTTGATTGAGACGGTGTAAAATGGATTGTTTTTGGTGGGAGAGGTATGCTCAAATAATTAAAAAATACTAGTATTTTGCTAAATAAAAATAGTTACAGCAAAATATAGATTTAAAACGTTAAACGAACACATTCAAAACCACGTAGAAATTACATCGAGTTATATTCAGTGTTACCCCGATATAAGAGTTTTTCTATGGTTCCAAATTATAGCCTATCTTAATGTATATAAAATAGACCAAACCCTGATATAAGGAAACTCCCGTATATAAGAGACGCGACAACTTTCTTATATCCGGGTTACATTGTATTTTGTCCTGTCTCACATATAAATAGGACGACTTTATTATTTAGAAAGCAATTTTTAATAGGGAATGGGGAGGGGGCTTTCTCAACTATTTTGTACTTTCACCTAACAATTTAATAAACAAAAGATACGGTAAAAATTTAATTTAACTTGAAAATCCTATCTGAAAAATAGCATGGTTCGTACATTTCAGAATCACTGAACAGATAAAAACACAAACATGTAATCACTCTAAAAAAGAAGAATCTGCATTTTAAGATGTAGCAGTAAAACCCTTTAATTATTTAAATGTTTTAGTCATTTTTTTTAAAACATTGAGTGTTTAAAACATCATCAATAACAACATTACCAAGTAAATTAACATAGCTATACGGCGATCATGTACGAAATAAAATATCTCTCAACAATGAAAAAAGAAAATTGCAAACTTAAATCGATTAAAAAATACATTAAAACATTTAAAAAAAAACGCGTAGAAATTATATTCAATTTAGAGATTATATATTTAAGACGGGTTCTTTTTATATAATATATATATATATATATATATATATATATATATATATATATATATATATATATATATATATTGTGCAAATAAAATTCAGATAGCCAAGTAAAAAAATTGACGAATTATTTTTTTTCTCTACATGGAAAAATAACGTTTAATAAATACTGACTCAGTCTTGAAAAATTTCTTTTTTTTTTTTTTTTTTTTTTTTTAGTTTGTATTTACTTTAAATAAACGCTTCCCCGAGAGAATTCAAACATCCTCCGCAGAAAGATTAAATGCTAGCAGAAGTAAAATGATTATTTTCCCTTTTTTATTTATTTATTTGAAAAGGGGGTAATAATATTTTAATTGATTTGCCGTAGTTGAAAAAAATCCTGTTATCGCCGTGTCTCTTAAGTCAGTTGTCGTTGTTACAGCTTAAAAAAAAAAACTACTTCCGTTTTTTAAACGGAAGTTGTGGCAGCTTTAGCAAATAATTTAGAAATTAAATCAATTAAAGATAAGCAAATAAAATTTCTAAATAAAACAAAACATTTGTTACTGTCAACCGTAAATAGCATGAAGCTATTTATTAAAATAGATTTTATTTAATGTAATTTTTAAATTGGCTTACGTTTGTAATGTAGATTTTCTTTGAATAGATAGTATATATAGTGCTGATGGAATAAACGTGTATAAAGTCTGTTTTCAGTATTAAAATTAATTTGTGAAACAGTGTGCGTGTTGTATGTATTCATCAAATTGTAAATAGAGTAGACTACGGCTTTGTTATAATAAATGACCTTTGTGTGTGCGCAGAACGATTTTTACTAAACTCCTTCCAATTGTTAGTCTACAGACTTGAAACCTGATATATACGAGATCAGAACCTGTGTAACAATTTCCGGGGTTTTTTTTTAGCCAGTACAATAGCTGCTAAATGTTAAAGGTTCAAAATTGAACAGAAACAAGTTAAACTTGGCAGGAGTATGCTGACTAAAGCTGTGACTTCTATACATTGGTAAATATGCACTTGCACTTTAAAATTGCTTAATTTTTTTTTTTTTTTAAGTTTTCCCAGTCATCTATCGATAGCTCAATTGAGGCTGGAGCGCTAAATGTTGTGGTTTCAATTCTATCTGATGACACCCAAGTCATTTTTAACTTTTAGAAATCACGACTATATATTGCGTCCAATGTAATACTCAATAGATAATTGACTATATAATAATAAATACGAAATTTACATTAATTAAAATATCCTATTTAAACTTATTTTACGACAAGGTAACACACACACACACACACATATATAATCTCACTCTAAACCTAAGTTATAGCAGGGGCAACCAATTTCTGTATTATATGCACATACGCATACTAATACATTTATTCACTTAATTGTGTACACATATTACTGTGCTCTATTTAATATATATTATTGAGCTTTCACGTGGAAATTTGGCAGATTGGAACGTATTCTTATAGTTGATCATAAACAAATTTTCCTATGAATTTAGCTTTAACCGTAAAGCATTTGTAATATAGCTGCTCTTTGATGATAATACTGTTTACGAGTGTAGTATTGCTAAACGAACGATTTTAGTTCGCGTAATTGGAACATGTATGCATATATGGAGTCAAAAAATGAAACGTTATACTGTCTTAACACTATTATATAATTTCGAGATTTCTTTATCCAAGTTTTTGTTTTCTTAGTATTTAAAATATTGGTTTTATTTTGTTAGTATTTAAAATATTGGTTTTATTTTGTTAGTATTTAAAATATTGTTTTTATTTTCTTAGTATTTAAAATATTGTTTTTATTTTCTTAGTATTTAAAATATTGTTTTTATTTTCTTAGTATTTAAAATATTGTTTTTATTTTCTTAGTATTTAAAATAGTTTTTATTTTCTTAGTATTTAAAATAGTTTTTATTTTCTTAGTATTTAAAATATTGTTTTTATTTTCTTAGTATTTAAAATATTGTTTTTATTTTCTTAGTATTTAAAATATTGTTTTTATTTTCTTAATATTTAAAATATTGTTTTTGTTTTCTTAATATTTAAAATATTGTTTTTGTTTTCTTAATATTTAAAATATTGTTTTTTTCTTAATATTTAAACTAGTGTTTTTGTTGTCTTTGTATTTAAACTAGTGTTTTTTGTTTTCTTTTGTATTTAAACTAGTGTTTTTGTTTTCTTAGTATTTAAAATATGTGGAAGTCCAGATCTTATAATTTCAATTTAGAATTTATGTTTGGATGTAACACTTTTTTCTGCTATGTGGATTTGGAATTACAACCCGCCCCTTTTAAAAAATGTATTTATTAATTTGCTCCCCACCACCACCACTACCACTTTTATTTTAATTTTAGTTTGCCTTTGGGCGTTCGCTTTAGAAGAAAGGGGAAACGCCTGAAGTTTTTGTCAATAGGAGACATTTTCCGAGTGAAGGGACGCCGCCCAAAAGAACGCTAATTGGCTTGGCCAATAGGGGAGCTCTTCAACAACTTTCTTGTGTTTCACGAATAAGCACAAAAATTTTCAGAAATAAAGGGACAAAGAACTAACGAACGAAAAAAAAAAAACCTAGTGTGAATGGAAAAGAAGGAAATTGATGTTTTTAAAGAATTACAAGTTTTTTTTGTTTTTTTACAATTGCTAAAAATAAAAAAAAATTATAAAGAAAGAAAACGTAAAGATTAAAAGAAAAAAGAAACGAACGACAAGATTGAAAAATAAAAGGAAAGGGATGAAAGATCGTTGAAAAAAAAAAGATGGAAATCTAAATATAAGAAAAACGCCAAATAAAGAATTTAAAAAAAAAGATAAAGCAGCAGTAAAAACAAATATCAAAACCGAAACGAAATATCAAAAGAAAAAAAGGAACGGGGGAAAAAGAAAAAACACGGGGAGGGGGAAAAGAAGAAAATAAATGTATAAAGGCGGGAAAGAAAGAAAATCGTAAAAAAAAAAAAAACGTCAAGGATCAAGGTAAAGATGAAAAAAGATGAAAACAATTTTGTTTTTAAATTAAAAAAAGATAAAAAGAAAATAAAAACAGAAATAATAATTAAAAAATCCGTAAAGATTTAAGAAAAAAAGATGGATGCAAAGAATGAAATACATACTCGATTTTTGTTTAAAAATATGAAAAAATAAAATTTGACATACCTATTCCATATTTGGTCACGAATGGAATGTTGCCAACTGTAAGGAATTAAAGAATGCAATTGAGTATGCAGTTAAAAACAAAATTTTAAAACTATATTTCCGTGAAGTACCATGATGACAACGCAATACTAATCATATAATTAAGATTTATTTGTATGTGTGTATGTGTATATATATATATATGTATATATATATATATGTATATATATGAATTTAATTGTTTATATATATATATGAATTTAATTGTTTATATATATATATATGAATTTAATTGTTTATATATATATGAATTTAATTGTTTATATATATATATGAATTTAATTGTTTATATATATATATGAATTTAATTGTTTATATATATGAATTTAATTGTTTATATATATGAATTTAATTGTTTATATATATATGAATTTAATTGTTTATATATATATATGAATTTAATTGTTTATATATATATATATATATGAATTTAATTGTTTATATATATATATATATATGAATTTAATTGTTTATATATATATATATGAATTTAATTGTTTATATATATATATGAATTTAATTGTTTATATATATATATATGAATTTAATTGTTTATATATATATATATGAATTTAATTGTTTATATATATATATATATATATGAATTTAATTGTTTATATATATATATATATGAATTTAATTGTTTATATATATATATATATATGAATTTAATTGTTTATATATATATATATATATATATATGAATTTAATTGTTTATATATATATATGAATTTAATTGTTTATATATATATATGAATTTAATTGTTTATATATATATATGAATTTAATTGTTTATATATATATATGAATTTAATTGTTTATATATATATATGAATTTAATTGTTTATATATATATATATATATATATGAATTTAATTGTTTATATATATATATATATATATATATAGTGTATATCAAAATTAATCCAATTTATTCATGTGGACATCTAAATTTTAGTGACTTGTAAATTCAA
The DNA here is from genome assembly GCF_053919585.1 of Euprymna scolopes. NCBI lineage: Eukaryota > Metazoa > Mollusca > Cephalopoda > Sepiida > Sepiolidae > Euprymna > Euprymna scolopes. The sequence continues at coordinate 47,583,809 of NC_136493.1, read as the reverse complement.
ATTGGTGCAATAAAAGATAATTGCAACTTCTCTTCCAACTTTCGGATTTTGTAGCCATGCGCAAATATATTTTATTTTCTTTTAATGGATTGATACTTGCTATTTCTTCTGAGGATTTAAGGACATAATAGATTCATTGATTGATATAATTAAATGAATGATTTTACGCTACGAAACAGTTGCTGTCAAAAATTGTAAATGTCAACGTAATAAAAGGGATAAATTGCAAGATGGTTAACATCATAAACTTGTGAATATAGACTTTTGTGTGTGTGTTCAGCGTTACATAAGTGTACCCTAGGTGGTTCCAATTCAAACCATTCAAGAAAGTTCAATGGCATCGTATTCTACAATGATGGGGTCGGTGCGATATTCATGTATATCCTATCTCAACAGTGACTTGCAAGTAAAGAACAAAAAAATATTTTAATTAATTTAAAACAAAAAACAAAGTACACAACTCAAAGTCCAGGAATACACGCGTCAAGAGCCGCTGTTCATTGCTGGGTTGGCCAACCTTTCTCCTGCTTGCTGTCTCCTGAAAAAATTAATTTTCAATTACTTTTTATTGGGAGGTAGCGTTGTGGGATTTGAGGAGTCTGTGTTTCTTATCCAGCAATTCATCTTCATTACTTCAAATTCTGAGATGCCCTGATTGGGTAATTGGCCAAATTACGTGTGCATATTAATTGATTTCCCTAACAAGAATCAAATTTTTCATAAGTTTTCCCGCACAGGCAAAAACTGAAAACCTTGACATAAGGGTCATATCCAAGGCAAAACCTTACTATTCAATACCATGTAACGATTCTCGTCATAAAAAATATTAATATTATTAAGGTTATTTTCATACTCCTCATTCCCGAATTTATTTTTGTTTCTTTATTTTGCGTCTGGAACCAAACAGCTTGAACCGGCAAGACCACCTAGTTATTGCCTGGGATTGTTCACACAACAAAAAGCTCTAATTCACCCGTTACTGGTGTAATTTTCGACCATCACATGGGGTTGGGTCATATTTATATATGGGAAAGAGAAAAGAAATGGCAACTCTTAAATGCACTTTTCTCCACGTCTCACAGCAGAATCACTTTTATTTTTCACAAAAGCTAAAATAATTAAATTCGCTCAGAGGAAAACGTGATGGAGACTTCTCGAATTGGCACTTAATCTAGATTCCGACGGCATAAAACAGAAACCGTTTTTATAATTGATTTCTCATCAGTAAATTAATAATTTAGGAAGGGAGCATGAATTCAGAACTTGATTAGTCAATCCACACTTTTTCAATCGTTTTTCTTCTGTACATAAAAACATATATATATATATATATATATATATATATATATATGTTTTTATACAGCATCAGCCGCATAGCTCAACGGTTAGAAGCACGGACCGTCGTTTAGGCGATCGGTTTTCGATCTTGGTTTCAGGTAGTTGCTTGTCTAATCCCCTTGATGAGCTTTGAAACAGCGAAACAGTACTGTATGTGGATGACATATATATATATCTGTCGCCAGGTTCGAATCTATCGACTGGTGTTAATTGTGAAACCCTGCACTGATGACTCACAAAAGGATGAAACACTAGTGTCTGTAGGTATAGTAAATGATATATATATGCACATTATAAATGATTCCCTTTGTAGAAGAATAGCACGAAAATCATTTTCAGTCATTATGATTTTAACTACATTTTCAATCATTTTATTCTAAAAATGCCCCCCTCCCAAATGGATACGAAACGTTGATATTTTTCTAATGCTATAGTTTTTTTTCTCTGTATCATAACGTCATGCCATCGTATTTATGTGTGTGTATGTATATATATATATATATTCTCAAAAGAATGAAACGCAGAATATTCTGTGTAGCTTAAATGCCATATATATTTTCATAACTTACTAATTACATCTACCTGTGTATTGAGCACTGTTGAAGTAAACACTGAAAAATTTACGCATGAAATTATATCTTCGTATATTAATTTATGTGATTAAATGAAGTCGTCATATATATATATATATATATATATATAGAGAGAGAGAGAGAGATGTTTTTATTTGTTTTTGCTAGCAATGCTTTCTTGAATGAATTCAAGTATTTATACGAAAGTGCATTTTTACCTAAATGCTTGTTGGGAATAATTTTCCCATTGACCAATCTGGTACCCCCTTTAATGGGGAGCGGCATATATATTATTTTTTTTAATATAATTATCCGCTGACACGTGTTTCATCTCGCTAGATTCAGCCACTCTGATGAGACGTGGACGACGAAACGCGTGTCAGTGGATAATTATATTTTAAAAAATAATATATATAAATATATAAAATACAGTCAAACTACGCTGATGAGCTGCACAGCAGCGAAACGTGTGTACGGTGTACATAGAATATTGTTTTAAAAAGTAAAATTAAAAAATATACACAAAAAAAGTTTTCGTTCCAAATGCCAAAAGATGAACTCAATTCATACTCATAATGTTTGTTCTTTTAATTATATAAATTTTAATTATATATAACATTCGTTAAAAGAGATGGGAAAATATGCTTCGCCGCTGTTTGCATTTTAATGCATAGAAAATCATAGAATTGCATTAGAGATTTAAGTTTTCATTTTTGATGAATTACAGGAAAATATATGTACCGTTCCTTTTTAATTTAGGTTAGACGATTTACTTCCTCGTTCATTTCAGGCATTGGGGTTGTCAGACTTTCTATTTGCTTCGTAAGATCTTTACTTGTTCTTAAGACATTCGTTCATCCGAACGAAACCGGTCATCTCGTTTGATTATTATATTGTTTCCAGTATTTAGCTATTTTTCTTTTCTCTTTTCCATATGCGTACACAAAACATACACACACACACATATATACATACACACACACACACATATATAATTTTATATCGAGAGAGTAAGTTCATACTAAAATAAATGTTATAAATTAGTCTCAACAATTCAAGAATAATTAGACGTACGATCGTTTCTAACATGATTAGGAATTTTTAGATTTTATTTTATTACGTTGTAATTCCAATATTTCTTCTTCAGCGCTTTAAAAAAAACACACAAATAGAAGTGAAGCGAAATTTGTGTTTATTCCACTTTTTTCTTGGAAGCTACTGGACCGATCGGGCTGAAATTTTGTATGGATCTGTATCGTGTAGAGAACTAAGTATTATGGTATCCATTCGATGCACAGTTAGAATTTATAGGGATTAGTATATAATATAGAACTAAGCATGCATTTAAGTATATACAACCATCAATTTGGCATAAAGCACTTATTTTTAGTCAACGGGCTATAACTTTTGCCAGTCTTAATGGATTAAAAAGTCTTATGATATAATTTAAATTTTTATAACCCCGGGATACGGTGGCCCTGGGATAGTTTTTTTTTTTTTTTTTTCAGAATACGATGCGGAATACGTTGTTTTTCTAGTCTCTGATTACGGTATTTGCTTCGCCTTACGGTGTTTTTAATGTTATTTGATTATATACATGTGTATTATATACTTTACTGTATTTTGTTACTAAGTTAGACTGCCGTATCCCTGTAGTTTTATTATGCACTCTATATTATATATATATTATATTATGTATAGTGGAGAAAATTAAACTGCCAAATAATAGGGTAATTGCAATTGAAACAAACATCTATTAATACATTCGTGGGTTAATAAGTTTCTAAGAGGTAGTATTCAACTCCATGTTTGATTCCATGATAAGCTCGAATACCGCTGGTGTAGATAGCTAATTAATGACTAATTGCATAATATACTACATATAATATACTACACTATACTACATATACTACACTATATATACTACACTACATATAATATACTATATATACTACATATAATATGATATGCTTACTAACGTAGTGATGTACATTATCGTTGTTTCGTCATATGAAGCCGAAAAACTACTAATTACCATATGTTGTTTATTCCATGTCTACAGATTCTCTCTCTTCCCACTCTCTCCCTCTTAACACACACACACTTTCTCTCTCTCTCTCTCTCTCTCTCTCTCTCTCTCTCTCTCTCATATGAGTTAGGTATGTGAATACATATGCACGTACAGAATTAACAACTAAGCCAATTAACCGATTATTTCATATTTTGGAATACACCTGCTGCTAGGTGTAAGGGTTAGTAATGTGGGTTATATTTATGTGAAGAGCGCAAAGAGTGGGTGGAAATCCCTATTAAAAATTCAGATACCTGCGATTTTTGTTAACGAAGGTAACAGACATCAATGAATAAATATTCTTCAAATTTCAGTAGGTGTCATATATATATATATATATATATATATATATATATATATAAATTTGATGTTTTTTTGTATATTGATGTTCATATCAAAACCCTTCTTTCTATTTATTTAAAAAGAAAATACAACTAGCTAATTTGCATATTCTTTTAAACATTCATTTTAATTAATTCCCTATTAGTTTTTTCGATTTTCTTATGGGATGATCATCTTTAGTTAACTATTACGTGTAATTAAATTCATGCAGATATTCTACATGATTTATACTTGCGTGATATTTGCGTATAAAGGTTATAGTAAACACAAGCCTCTTTCTATATATATTTATGTATGCGTATAGATATTTGTTTAAAAGAAGTTTGTCTGTTAAAACTCCTTTGTTAGTTTTTGGTCTAGAAACATGAAGGTTAATATATAGGGTATTCGAACCCATGCGAAACTTTATATTTGGGTTTTAGCCCTAGAAACTCTGTGCAAAAAAAAAAATACCAGGTGAAGGCCGAACAACGGCTTTACGAATATTCATGCGTAACGTAATAGCTGTTGGTTCATTTTTTTATTTTTTAGCTTTGCAACAAACATGAGTTCATAGCTCGGGAATTAACGTCAAAGGATAGTAAATCGTAAGCTAAATGCTTTGGTTTCGATTCTGGGTGGTGGTGCACGAGTCTTTTTTTTTTTTTTTTTTTTTTTTTTAAAAGCTTTTAAAATTATTACTATATATTGGGTCCAATATTATATAATATACATACGAAATCTGCATTAATCAAAATATCATATTTAAGCGTATTTTACGATCGGGCAATGCCGGGCGGCCTGCTCATATATATATATATATATATATATATATATATATATATATATATATATATATATATATATATATATATATATATATTATCGTTTTATCTGTTTAGTTACACATGTTTCTGTTACCGAATCGTATGAACGATCCAGCAACTTCGTCAGACTTGAACAGAATTGGTTATTATGATTTGGAAAGACGATATTAGAAGAGGGGAACTCAATTTTAATCTGACAACATTTAAGTTTTTTCAAATTTAATAATTAAATAAACATCAAACAAGGGTGAAATTGAGTATAAAGAATTTAGTCAGATACGACACGAATTGGAGTATAGGGAGAGAGGATGAGGGAATGATGTAAGCTGCGTACGACTTTGGATAGGCATAATATGGATACAACTTTACACTTAAAACGTAAATATTTCAGATCCAAATATTAAATTTGGTTCAGGGTCATTAGACAAGTATTAATGAATTTTCATGAATTTCAATATCGTAATGGGACGCCTTAAGCTTTAAATTTTCGACATTTTCTATAATCAAAATTATGCTATGAATTTTGATCAAAATGTGGTTTAGTGAATTATATGCTGAAATTGATTGCATAAAATTGGTGCAAAACTGTCGAACAATTTTTTTCTGTCGTAAACGTTTTCTTTTCTTTTTTTTTTCTTTTTTTTTTTTTGCATCATTTTTATTTTAGCCGAAGTTCTTAAAAATAAAGGCGGCCCTTTCCTGGGGGGTCAAAACTTGATCTCTGTCAGATACATAGATATTCGAATATTGCATTAAAGTTCTCCTCTGAAGGCTATTTGGTACGGGATCTGTTTTTGACCTGTACATCTAACAATAAATAAATCTATATAAATAAAATAGATGTATGTAAAAATTTAACCGATAAACTCTTAAAATACTGGTCATATAACACTGAGATTAACAGGAAATAGTAATCATACACGGAAGATGGTTTATAATGAATACAAATTTTGTTTCGATAAATGAATATGTACAGAAATGTGTCGTCAAGTGAAAATGCAAAATGTTCATTTCAACTTGCCGACATATTTCTATTACTTTTACACATGCGCAAATTTATTCATAATTTAAAGTGGTTTAATTTTAAATCTTTATCTACCTGCCGATAGTTCAAACGATAGGGAACGCGGCTGGTGCGCTAAATGTATTGGTTTCGATTTTAGCTGATAGCACCTAAGTCATTTTTTTTCATTTTTGAAATCAGATCAGTGTTTTACATGTAATGTGTGTGTGCTCTGTAATTACATTGAGCTTCTTAAATAAGGATTGGTATATATAAAAAGGAAATATAAGTGGATAAAGACTATTTCCACACACACACACACACACACATATATATACATATATATATATATATATATATATATATATATATATATATTCAATAGAGAATTAGCTCGGTAATAAATACGAAATCTGCTTGAATTAAAATATATTTAAACGTATTTTATAACCGGGT